>NC_088219.1:2209554-2234554 GCF_036934945.1 Oncorhynchus masou masou
CCCTGCTACTAACTGGCATCCCTGCTACTGCCCAGCATCACTGCTACTGCCTGGCATCACTGCTACTGCCTGGCATCACTGCTACTGCCTGGCATCCCTGCTACTAACTGGCATCCCTGCTACTGCCTGGCATCCCTGCTACTAACTGGCATCCCTGCTACTGCCTGGCATCACTGCTACTGCCTGGCATCACTGCTACTGCCTGGCATCCCTGCTACTAACTGGCATCCCTGCTACTGCCTGGCATCCCTGCTACTAACTGGCATCCCTGCTACTAACTGGCATCCCTGCTACTGCCTGGCATCCCTGCTACTGCCTGGCATCACTGGTACTGCCTGGCATCACTGCTACTGCCTGACATCACTGCTACTGCCCAGCATCACTGCTACTGCCTGGTATCACTGCTACTGCCTGGCATCCCTGCTACTAACTGGTATCACTGCTACTGCCCAGCATCCCTGCTACTGCCTGGCATCACTGGTACTGCCTGGCATCACTGCTACTGCCCAGCATCACTGCTACTGCCCAGCATCACTGGTACTGCCTGGCATCACTGCTACTGCCCAGCATCACTGCTACTGCCTGGCATCACTGCTACTGCCTGGCATCACTGCTACTGCCTGACATCACTGCTACTGCCTGGCATCACTGCTACTGCCTGACATCACTGCTACTGCCCAGCATCACTGCTACTGCCTGGTATCACTGCTACTGCCTGGCATCCCTGCTACTAACTGGTATCACTGCTACTGCCCAGCATCCCTGCTACTAACTGGCATCCCTGCTACTAACTGGCATCCCTGCTACTGCCTGGCATCACTGCTACTGCCTGGCATCACTGCTACTGCCTGGCATCCCTGCTACTGCCTGGCATCCCTGCTACTGCCTGGTATCACTGGTACTGCCCAGCATCACTGCTACTGCCTGGTATCACTGGTACTGCCCAGCATCACTGCTACTGCCCAGCATCACTGCTACTGCCCAGCATCACTGCTACTGCCTGGCATCACTGCTACTGCCCAGCATCACTGGTACTGCCTGGTATCACTGCTACTGCCTGCATCACTGCTACCGCCTGGCATCACTGCTACTGCCTGACATCACTGCTACTGCCTGACATCACTGCTACTGCCTGACATCACTGCTACTGCCTGGCATCACTGCTACTGCCTGCATCACTGCTAATGCCTGGCATCACTGCTACTGCCTGGCATCGACTCTTTCAAACTGGATGACACACATAGAAAGGTTGATCTAACCTTGTGTGTGTCAACCACACATTACTGGTCTGACACACACACACACATGTGCGTGTGTGTGTGTGTGTGTGTGTGTGTGTGTGTGTGTGTGTGTGTGTGTGTGTGTGTGTGTGTGTGTGTGTGTGTGTGTGTAGACGTGTAGACGTGTGTGTGTGTGTGTCTGTAGGTGTGTGTGTGTGTGTGTATGTAGCTGTGTGTGTGTGTTTGTGTAGATGTGTGTGTGTGTCTGTAGGTGTGTGTGTGTGTGTGTGTCTGTAGCTGTGTGTGTGTGTTTGTGTAGATTTGTGTGTGTGTATGTGTAGCTGTGTGTATGTGTTTGTGTAGATGTGTGTGTGTGTGTGTGCGTGTTTGTGTGTGTGTGTGTGTGTGTGTGTGTGTGTGTGTGTGTGTGTGTGTGTGTGTGTAGGTGTGTAGGTGTGTGTGTGTGTTATCACAGGCTGAGTCGTTACAACAGTCAGTACTACAACTAAACAGCATCAATATTAGTGGAAACAAACATTTGTCTTAAGGATGTGCCAGAATTTATATATATATATTTTTATTTAAACCTTTATTTAACGAGGCAAGTAAGTTAAGAACAAATTCTTATTTACAATGGACGGCCTACCCCCGGCCAAACACGGACGACGCTGGGCCAATTGTGTTCCGCCCTATGGGACTCCCAATCACGGCCGGATATGATTCAGTCTGGATTTGAACCAGGACTGTAGTGACGCCTCTTGCACTGAGATGCAGTGTCTCCCATATATATATATATAAATAGTAATTACATTTTACACTATGTCTCACAGGGGCATTCTGGGCTTCATATCTTTCACCCACAGCCCATAATACTGTCTAGTCGTCTTCTCTAGTAGTCAAACAAATATAACAACATATACTATTTAGCAGACATTTTTATCCAAACAGACTCACAGTCACGCACGCATATATTATCGTTTTACATTTAGGGAATTGGGAATTGAATTGAACCCACTATCCTGGTGTTGTAAGGAACGCGTCTTTACCAACCCGAGCAAGGTTTTTTCAACCTCCCCCCTTTCCCTCGACACCGTCATCCACCATCTAATCAGCTCTAAAAAGGTGCATACATTCAGCTGGACAACCCCCCCCCCCTTTCCCTCGACACCGTCATCCACCATCTATTCAGCTCTAAAAACATCTGTTACCCCTGAAGGACTGGTCTCCATGACAACAGGGGGCATCGTCTGTCTGCGGTAATGAGCTGGGGGGGACACACACTTGGCTTTGACAGTGAATGAAAGGGGGGCATTTACAGGACACCCCTCCCCCTGTTCCAGCCCCTCCCACTGGCCCTCCTCCCCCTGTTCCTGCCCCTCCCCCAGCCCCTCTCCCTGGCCCCCCTCCCCCATCATGTTGACATTATGTTTTCACTGGCGGTTCTGGGGGAGGGGGGGGGCAGTGCCCCGGTGACAACAATTTTGGACACCCTTGTGGCTCCCCTAAATGTGGAGAATGAAATTTAAAAAACGATATGACAACAATAACGTCTAATGTAACTGGCCCCTCTAACAGTACAACTGGCCCCTCTAACAGTACAACTGGCCCCTCTAACAGTACAACTGGCCCCTCCAACAGTACAACTGGCCCCTCTAACAGTACAACTGGCCCCTCTAACAGTACAACTGGCCCCTCTAACAGTACAACTGGCCCCTCTAACAGTACAACTGGCCCCTCTAACAGTACAACTGGCCCCAGCTTGCCCCCCTCCCCCAGTTTAAATTGTCTAAAACTGCCACTGCATGTTTTCTCCATGCAGTGGAGAATAGTCTCACTTCTCTCCCCACGCTATCTGACGTGTGTGTACCTATGTCTCACCTGGTGACTGGGGTTTAGGAGGCACCACAGCCAGCCTCTTAGGAGAGGAAGGAAGGGACCTTGTGATCTCAGAACTCCTCGGGAACTCCTTCCTCACACCTGTCATCAAACACAGCAACAAATCACAAACATGGAATTAAGCAATCAACCAATCAGAGACAATCAAAAACACATCAATTAAACAATTATAACATTTAATTAAGCAATCAACCAATCAGAGACAATCAAAAACACATCAATTAAGCAATTATAACATTTAATTAAGCAATCAACCAATCAGAGACAATCAAAAACACATCAATTAAGCAATTATAACATTTAATTAAGCAATCAACCAATCAGAGACAATCAAAAACACATGAATTAAGCAATTATAACATTTAATTAAGCAATCAACCAATCAGAGACAATCAAAAACACATGAATTAAGCAATTATAACATTTAATTAAGCAATCAACCAATCAGAGACAATCAAAAACACATGAATTAAGCAATTATAACATTTAATTAGGCAATAAACCAATTATGTTCAACATCGTCCCCCCTTTTCTCTCTATCCATATCTTCCATTTAATCAGTTTAAGCTTTTCCTTTTTCTGATAATTAGAACTGGGATTCTTTTTATTTTTTATTTTTTAAATCTCTCCCTCTCAAATTAATTCAAAGGGCTTTATTGGCATGGGAAACATATGTTTACATCTCCAAAGCAAATGGAATAAACAATAAACAAAAGTTAAATTAACAAGGGAAACGTTAGTGAACATTAACACTCACAAAAGTTTTAAAAGAATATAGACTTTTTAAATGTTATATTATTGGCTATGTTCAGTGTTGTAACAACGTGCAAGTAGTTGAAGTATAAAAAGGGAAAAGAAATAAACAGATAAATATAGGTTGTATTTACAATGTTGTTTGTGTTCCACTGGTTGCCCTGTTCTCATGGCAATGGGTTTCAAATCTTGCTGCTGTGACGGCACACTGCAGTAAATCGCCTAACAGATATGGGAGTTTATCAATGTTTGATTTGTTTTCAAATTCTTTGTGGGTCTGTGTGATCTGAGGGAAATATGTGTTTCTAATGTGTTCATATATTTGGAAGGAGGTTAGGAAGTGCAGCTCAGTTTCCACCTCATTTTGTGGGCAGTGTTCTCAATAGCAAGGCTGTGCTCACTGAGTCAGTACATAGTCAAGGATTTTCTTAATATGTCCTTGCGTTTTGTGGGGTCTGCATGTGAACAGAGCACCAGAACCAGCTGGCTGAGGAGACTCTTCTCTAGGTTCATCTCTCTGTAGGTGAGGGCTTTGTGGGGTCTGCATGTGAACAGAGCCCCAGAACCAGCTGGCTGAGGAGACTCTTCTCTATGTTCATCTCTCTATAGAAGAGGGCTTTGTGGTGGAATGTGTTGCTTCCTGGTGGTTGCAGAATTGAACAGTCTATTCTGGATGTTGATAACTAGTGTGTATCGTCCTATTTCTGCTCTGTATTGCTTGGGGGATTGGATTGTACACAAAGTATATTTTTTGCAGAATTCTGCATGCAGAGTCTCAATTGGGTGTTTTCTGAATTCTTGGTGAGTGGACCCCAGACATCACAATGGGTTCAATAACTGATTGAAGTGTTTTTTCCAGATCCTAATTTGGATATTGAGTTTTATGTTCCGTCTGATGGCATAGAAGGCCCTTCTTCCCTCGTCTCTTACATCGTTCACAGCCTTGTGGAAGTTACCTGTGGTGTTTATGTTTAGGCCGAGGCAGGTGGAATTCTTTGTGTGCTCTAGGGCAACAGTGTCTGGATGGAATTTGTATTTGTTGTCTTGACTACTGGACCTTTTTTGGAACACCATCATTTTTTGTCCTACTGAGATTCAATGTCAGGGCCCAGGTCTGACAGAATCTGTGCAGAATATCTGCTGTGCTGCTGTAGGCCCTCTTTGGTTGGTGACAGAAGCACCAGATCATCAGCAAACAGTAGACATTTGAGTCCAGTAGGGTGAGGCCAGGTGCTGCAGACTGTTCTTGTGCCCTCACTAATTCGTTAATATAAATGTTGAAGAGTGTGGGGATCAAGCTGCATCCCTGTCTCACCCCACGGACCTGAGGAAAGAAATCTATGTTTTTTTTGTTGCCAATTTTAACCGCAAACGTGTTGTTTATGTACATTGATTTTATAATGTCATATGCTTTCCCCCCTGACACCGCTTTCCATCAATTTGTATAGCAGACTCTCATGACAAATTGAGTCAAAAGCTTTTTGAAATCAACATAAGCATAAGACTTTGCTTTTGTTTTGTTTTGTTTGTCAATAAAGGTGTGCAGGGTGAGTACGTGGTCTGTTGTATTTTGGTTAGAATCCAATTGGACATTTGCTCAGGACACTGTTTTCACTGAGGAAATGTTGGAGTCTGCTGTTGATGATACTGCTGAGGACGTTTATGAGATTGCTGGTGATACATATTCCACTGTAATTTATTGGGGCCAAATTTGTCTCCACTTTTTGTGGATTGGGGGATCAGGCCTTGGTCCCAAATATTGGGGAAGATGCCAGAGCTGAGGATAATGTTGAAGAGTTTTTAATTATTATTATTTTTTAAATTTTACTTTTATTTTTCTAGGCAAGTAGCCTAGTGGTTAGAGCGTTGGACTAGTAACCGAAAGGTTGCAAGTTCGAATCCCCGAGCTGACAAGGTACAAATCTGTCGTTCTGCCACTGAACAGGCAGTTAACCCACTGTTCCTAGGCCGTCATTGAAAATAAGAATTTGTTCTTAACTGACTTGCCTGGTAAAATAAAGGGGGAAAAAAAGTCAGTTAAGTTATGCCATGGAATCGGTACATCAGAAATATCTTCCCAACTATTTTGTCATCTATATGGCACAGGTCCTTAATGTGTACTATGTGTGGTTAATGTGTACTATGTGTGGTTAATGTGTACTGTGTGTAGTTAATGTGTGGTTAATGTGTACTGTGTGTAGTTAATGTGTGGTTAATGTGTACTGTGTGTAGTTAATGTGTGGTTAATGTGTACTATGTGTGGTTAATGTGTACTGTGTGTAGTTAATGTGCACTATGTGTGGTTAATGTGTACTGTGTGTAGTTAATGTGCACTATGTGTAGTTAATGTGTACTATGTGTGGTTAATGTGTACTGTGTGTAGTTAATGTGTACTGTGTGTAGTTAATGTGTACTATGTGTGGTTAATGTGTACTGTGTGTAGTTAATGTGCACTATGTGTGGTTAATGTGTACTGTGTGTAGTTAATGTGCACTATGTGTGGTTAATGTGTACTGTGTGTAGTTAATGTGCACTATGTGTGGTTAATGTGTACTGTGTGTAGTTAATGTGCACTATGTGTGGTTAATGTGTACTGTGTGTAGTTAATGTGTACTATGTGTGGTTAATGTGTACTGTGTGTAGTTAATGTGTACTATGTGTGGTTAATGTGTACTGTGTGTAGTTAATGTGCACTATGTGTGGTTAATGTGTACTGTGTGTAGTTAATGTGCACTATGTGTGGTTAATGTGTACTGTGTGTAGTTAATGTGTGGTTAATGTGTACTATGTGTGGATAATGTGTACTGTATAGTTTATGTGTACTGTGTAGTTAATGTGTACTGTGTAGTTAATGTGTACTCTGTGTATAGTTTATGTGTACTGTGTAGTTAATGTGTACTGTATAGCTAATGTGTACTGTGTAGTTAATGTGTACTGTGTAGTTAATGTGTACTGTATAGCTAATGTGTACTGTGTAGTTAATGTGTACTGTGTAGTTAATGTGTACTCTGTGTATAGTTTATGTGTACTGTGTAGTTAATGTGTCCTGTGTAGTTAATGTGTACTGTGTAGTTAATGTGTACTGTGTAGTTAATGTGTACTCTGTGTATAGTTTATGTGTACTGTATAGCTAATGTGTACTGTGTAGTTAATGTGTACTGTATAGCTAATGTGTACTGTGTAGTTAATGTGTACTGTGTGGTTAATGTGTACTGTGTAGTTAATGTGTACTGTGTGTGTAGTTAATGTGTACTGTGTAGTTAATGTGTACTGTGTAGTTAATGTGTACTGTGTGTGCATATGAGCCTGTGCATGCCTCACCAACAGGTGACCCTCTGGGCTGAGCAGGCAGGTATCTTCGAGGCAGAGCTGGGGTAGATGGGGGCTGTAGATTACGGGTGGCATAGTTTGGGGGTGCCCCTCCTCTCTGGGGGTCTGTACAGGGTGGGTTGGTCACTCTGTAGAGGGGAGGGTCCACACAAACACTGGGCCCTGGGGAAAACAGAGGACACAATTACACAGTTTATCAGAGTTAAGGGGAGACAGAGACAGTTTATCAGAGTTAAGGGGAGACAGCGACAGTTTACCAGCATTAAGGGGAGACAGAGACAGAGACAGTTTAACAGAGTTAAGGGGAGACAGAGACAGAGACAGTTTAACAGAGTTAAGGGGAGACAGAGACAGAGACAGTTTAACAGAGTTAAGGGGAGACAGAGACAGAGACAGTCTAACAGAGTTAAGGGGAGACAGAGACAGTTTAACAGAGTTAAGGGAAGACAGAGACAGAGAAAGTTTACCAGCATTAAGGGGAGACAGAGACAGAAACAGTCTAACAGAGTTAAGGGGAGACAGAGACAGTTTAACAGAGTTAAGGGGAGACAGAGACAGAGACAGTTTAACAGAGTTAAGGGGAGACAGAGACAGAGACAGTTTAACAGAGTTAAGGGGAGACAGAGACAGTTTAACAGAGTTAAGGGGAGACAGAGACAGAGACAGTTTAACAGAGTTAAGGGGAAACAGAGACAGAGACAGTTTAACAGAGTTAAGGGGAGACAGAGACAGTTTAACAGAGTTAAGGGGAGGCAGAGACAGAGACAGTTTAACAGAGTTAAGGGGAGACAGAGACAGAGACAGTTTAACAGAGTTAAGGTGAGACAGAGACAGTCTAACGGAGTTAAGGGGAGACAGAGACAGAGACAGTTTAACAGAGTTAAGGGGAGACAGAGACAGAGACAGTTTAACAGAGTTAAGGGGAGACAGAGACAGAGACAGTTTAACAGAGTTAAGGGGAGACAGAGACAGTTTAACAGAGTTAAGGGGAGACAGAGACAGTTTAACAGAGTTAAGGGGAGACAGAGACAGAGACAGTTTAACAGAGTTAAGGGGAGACAGAGACAGTCTAACGGAGTTCAGGGGAGAGAGAGACAGAGACAGTTTAACAGAGTTAAGGGGAGACAGAGACAGAGACAGTTTAACAGAGTTAAGAGGAGACAGAGACAGAGACAGTCTAACAGAGTTAAGAGGAGACAGAGACAGAGACAGTTTAACAGAGTTAAGGGGAGACAGAGACAGTTTAACAGAGTTAAGGGGAGACAGAGACAGTTGAACAAAGTTAAGGGGAGACAGAGACAGAGACATTTTAACAGAGTTAAGGGGAGACAGAGACAGAGACAGTTTAACAGAGTTAAGGGGAGACAGAGACAGAGACAGTTTAACAGAGTTAAGGGAGACAGAGACAGAGACAGTTTAACAGAGTTAAGTGGAGACAAAGACAGAGACAGTCTAACAGAGTTAAGAGGAGACAGAGACAGAGACAGTTTAACAGAGTTAAGGGGAGACAGAGACAGTTTAACAGAGTTAAGGGGAGACAGAGACAGTTGAACAAAGTTAAGGGGAGACAGAGATAGAGACATTTTAACAGAGTTAAGGGGAGACAGAGACAGAGACAGTTTAACAGAGTTAAGGGGAGACAGAGACAGAGACAGTTTAACAGAGTTAAGGGGAGACAGAGACAGAGACAGTTTAACAGAGTTAAGTGGAGACAAAGACAGAGACAGTTTAACAGAGTTAAGGGGAGACAGAGACAGAGACAGTTTAACAGAGTTAAGGGGAGACAGAGACAGAGACAGTTGAACAAAGTTAAGGGGAAACAGAGACAGAGACAGTTTAACAGAGTTAAGGGGAGACAAAGACAGAGACAGTTTAACAGAGTTAAGGGGAGACAGAGACAGTTTAACAGAGTTAAGGGGAGACAGAGACAGAGACAGTCTAACAGAGTTAAGGAGAGACAGAGACAGTTTAACAGAGTTAAGGGGAGACAGAGACAGTTTAACAGAGTTAAGGGGAGACAGAGACAGAGACAGTTTAACAGAGTTAAGGGGAGACAGAGACAGAGACAGTTTAACAGAGTTAAGGGGAGACAGAGACAGAGACAGTTTAACAGAGTTAAGGGGAGACAGAGACAGTCTAACGGAGTTCAGGGGAGAGAGAGACAGAGACAGTTTAACAGAGTTAAGGGGAGACAAAGACAGAGACAGTTTAACAGAGTTAAGGGGAGACAGAGACAGAGACAGTCTAACAGAGTTAAGGGGAGACAGATACAGAGACAGTTTAACAGAGTTAAGGGGAGACAGAGACAGTCTAACGGAGTTCAGGGGAGACAGAGACAGAGACAGTCTAACAGAGTTAAGGAGAGACAGAGACAGTTTAATAGAGTTATGGGGAGACAGAGACAGTTTAACAGAGTTAAGGGGAGACAGAGACAGAGACAGTTTAACAGAGTTAAGGGGAGACAGAGACAGTTTAAAAGAGTTAAGGGGAGACAGAGACAGTTTAACAGAGTTAAGGGGAGACAGAGACAGAGACAGTTTAACAGAGTTAAGGGGAGACAGAGACAGTCTAACGGAGTTCAGGGGAGAGAGAGACAGAGACAGTTTAACAGAGTTAAGGGGAGACAGAGACAGTTGAACAAAGTTAAGGGGAGACAGAGACAGAGACATTTTAACAGAGTTAAGGGGAGACAGAGACAGAGACAGTTTAACAGAGTTAAGGGGAGACAGAGACAGAGACAGTTTAACAGAGTTAAGGGGAGACAGAGACAGAGACAGTTTAACAGAGTTAAGTGGAGACAAAGACAGAGACAGTCTAACAGAGTTAAGAGGAGACAGAGACAGAGACAGTCTAACAGAGTTAAGAGGAGACAGAGACAGAGACAGTTTAACAGAGTTAAGGGGAGACAGAGACAGTTTAACAGAGTTAAGGGGAGACAGAGACAGTTGAACAAAGTTAAGGGGAGACAGAGATAGAGACATTTTAACAGAGTTAAGGGGAGACAGAGACAGAGACAGTTTAACAGAGTTAAGGGGAGACAGAGACAGAGACAGTTTAACAGAGTTAAGGGGAGACAGAGACAGAGACAGTTGAACAAAGTTAAGGGGAAACAGAGACAGAGACAGTTTAACAGAGTTAAGGGGAGACAAAGACAGAGACAGTTTAACAGAGTTAAGGGGAGACAGAGACGGTTTAACAGAGTTAAGGGGAGACAGAGACAGAGACAGTCTAACAGAGTTAAGGAGAGACAGAGACAGTTTAACAGAGTTAAGGGGAGACAGAGACAGTTTAACAGAGTTAAGGGGAGACAGAGACAGAGACAGTTTAACAGAGGTAAGGGGAGACAGAGACAGAGACAGTTTAACAGAGTTAAGGGGAGACAGAGACAGTCTAACGGAGTTCAGGGGAGAGAGAGACAGAGACAGTTTAACAGAGTTAAGGGGAGACAAAGACAGAGACAGTTTAACAGAGTTAAGGGGAGACAGAGACAGAGACAGTCTAACAGAGTTAAGGGGAGACAGATACAGAGACAGTTTAACAGAGTTAAGGGGAGACAGAGACAGTCTAACGGAGTTCAGGGGAGACAGAGACAGAGACAGTCTAACAGAGTTAAGGAGAGACAGAGACAGTTTAATAGAGTTAAGGGGAGACAGAGACAGTTTAACAGAGTTAAGGGGAGACAGAGACAGAGACAGTTTAACAGAGTTAAGGGGAGACAGAGACAGAGACAGTCTAACAAAGTTAAGGGGAGACAGAGACAGAAACAGTTTAACAGGGTTAAGGGGAGACAGAGACAGAGACAGTTTAACAGAGTTAAGGGGAGACAGAGACAGAATAACAGAGTTAAGGGGAGACAGAGACAGACACAGTTTAACAGAGTTAAGGGGAGACAGAGACAGAGACAGTTTAACAGAGTTAAGAGGAGACAGAGACAGAGACAGTTTAACAGAGTTAAGGGGAGACAGAGACAGTTTAACAGAGTTAAGGGGAGACAGAGACAGTTTAACAGAGACAGTTTAACAGCGTTAAGGGGAGACAGAGACATAGACAGTTTAACAGGGTTAAGGGGAGACAGAGACAGAGACAGTTTAACAGAGTTAAGGGGAGACAGAGACAGAGACAGTATAACAGAGTTAAGAGGAGACAGAGACAGAGACAGTCTAACAGAGTTAAGAGGAGACAGAGACAGAGACAGTTTAACAGAGTTAAGGGGAGACAGAGACAGTTTAACAGAGTTAAGGGGAGACAGAGACAGTTGAACAAAGTTAAGGGGAGACAGAGACAGAGACATTTTAACAGAGTTAAGGGGAGACAGAGACAGAGACAGTTTAACAGAGTTAAGGGGAGACAGAGACAGAGACAGTTTAACAGAGTTAAGGGGAGACAGAGACAGAGACAGTTTAACAGAGTTAAGTGGAGAGAAAGACAGAGACAGTCTAACAGAGTTAAGAGGAGACAGAGACAGAGACAGTCTAACAGAGTTAAGAGGAGACAGAGACAGAGACAGTTTAACAGAGTTAAGGGGAGACAGAGACAGTTTAACAGAGTTAAGGGGAGACAGAGACAGTTGAACAAAGTTAAGGGGAGACAGAGATAGAGACATTTTAACAGAGTTAAGGGGAGACAGAGACAGAGACAGTTTAACAGAGTTAAGGGGAGACAGAGACAGAGACAGTCTAACAGAGTTAAGAGGAGACAGAGACAGAGACAGTTTAACAGAGTTAAGGGGAGACAGAGACAGTTTAACAGAGTTAAGGGGAGACAGAGACAGTTGAACAAAGTTAAGGGGAGACAGAGACAGAGACATTTTAACAGAGTTAAGGGGAGACAGAGACAGAGACAGTTTAACAGAGTTAAGGGGAGACAGAGACAGAGACAGTTTAACAGAGTTAAGGGGAGACAGAGACAGAGACAGTTTAACAGAGTTAAGTGGAGACAAAGACAGAGACAGTCTAACAGAGTTAAGAGGAGACAGAGACAGAGACAGTCTAGCAGAGTTAAGAGGAGACAGAGACAGAGACAGTTTAACAGAGTTAAGGGAGACAGAGACAGTTTAACAGAGTTAAGGGAGACAGAGACAGTTGAACAAAGTTAAGGGGAGACAGAGATAGAGACATTTTAACAGAGTTAAGGGGAGACAGAGACAGAGACAGTTTAACAGAGTTAAGGGGAGACAGAGACAGAGACAGTTTAACAGAGTTAAGGGGAGACAGAGACAGAGACAGTTTAACAGAGTTAAGTGGAGACAAAGACAGAGACAGTCTAACAGAGTTAAGAGGAGACAGAGACAGAGACAGTTTAACAGAGTTAAGGGGAGACAGAGACAGTTTAACAGAGTTAAGGGGAGACAGAGACAGAGACAGTATAACAGAGTTAAGGGGAGACAGAGACAGAGACAGTTTAACAGAGTTAAGGGGAGACAGAGACAGAGACAGTTTAACAGAGTTAAGGGGAGACAGAGACAGTCTAACGGAGTTCAGGGGAGACAGAGACAGAGACAGTCTAACAGAGTTAAGGAGAGACAGAGACAGTTTAATAGAGTTATGGGGAGACAGAGACAGTTTAACAGAGTTAAGGGGAGACAGAGACAGAGACAGTTTAACAGAGTTAAGGGGAGACAGAGACAGTTTAAAAGAGTTAAGGGGAGACAGAGACAGTTTAACAGAGTTAAGGGGAGACAGAGACAGAGACAGTTTAACAGAGTTAAGGGGAGACAGAGACAGTCTAACGGAGTTCAGGGGAGAGAGAGACAGAGACAGTTTAACAGAGTTAAGGGGAGACAGAGACAGAGACAGTCTAACAGAGTTAAGAGGAGACAGAGACAGAGACAGTCTAACAGAGTTAAGAGGAGACAGAGACAGAGACAGTTTAACAGAGTTAAGGGGAGACAGAGACAGTTTAACAGAGTTAAGGGGAGACAGAGACAGTTGAACAAAGTTAAGGGGAGACAGAGACAGAGACAGTTTAACAGAGTTAAGGGGAGACAGAGACAGAGACAGTTTAACAGAGTTAAGGGGAGACAGAGACAGAGACAGTATAACAGAGTTAAGAGGAGACAGAGACAGAGACAGTCTAACAGAGTTAAGAGGAGACAGAGACAGAGACAGTTTAACAGAGTTAAGGGGAGACAGAGACAGTTTAACAGAGTTAAGGGGAGACAGAGACAGTTGAACAAAGTTAAGGGGAGACAGAGACAGAGACATTTTAACAGAGTTAAGGGGAGACAGAGACAGAGACAGTTTAACAGAGTTAAGGGGAGACAGAGACAGAGACAGTTTAACAGAGTTAAGGGGAGACAGAGACAGAGACAGTTTAACAGAGTTAAGTGGAGAGAAAGACAGAGACAGTCTAACAGAGTTAAGAGGAGACAGAGACAGAGACAGTCTAACAGAGTTAAGAGGAGACAGAGACAGAGACAGTTTAACAGAGTTAAGGGGAGACAGAGACAGTTTAACAGAGTTAAGGGGAGACAGAGACAGTTGAACAAAGTTAAGGGGAGACAGAGATAGAGACATTTTAACAGAGTTAAGGGGAGACAGAGACAGAGACAGTTTAACAGAGTTAAGGGGAGACAGAGACAGAGACAGTCTAACAGAGTTAAGAGGAGACAGAGACAGAGACAGTTTAACAGAGTTAAGGGGAGACAGAGACAGTTTAACAGAGTTAAGGGGAGACAGAGACAGTTGAACAAAGTTAAGGGGAGACAGAGACAGAGACATTTTAACAGAGTTAAGGGGAGACAGAGACAGAGACAGTTTAACAGAGTTAAGGGGAGACAGAGACAGAGACAGTTTAACAGAGTTAAGGGGAGACAGAGACAGAGACAGTTTAACAGAGTTAAGTGGAGACAAAGACAGAGACAGTCTAACAGAGTTAAGAGGAGACAGAGACAGAGACAGTCTAGCAGAGTTAAGAGGAGACAGAGACAGAGACAGTTTAACAGAGTTAAGGGGAGACAGAGACAGTTTAACAGAGTTAAGGGGAGACAGAGACAGTTGAACAAAGTTAAGGGGAGACAGAGATAGAGACATTTTAACAGAGTTAAGGGGAGACAGAGACAGAGACAGTTTAACAGAGTTAAGGGGAGACAGAGACAGAGACAGTTTAACAGAGTTAAGTGGGAGACAGAGACAGAGACAGTTTAACAGAGTTAAGTGGAGACAAAGACAGAGACAGTCTAACAGAGTTAAGAGGAGACAGAGACAGAGACAGTTTAACAGAGTTAAGGGGAGACAGAGACAGTTTAACAGAGTTAAGGGGAGACAGAGACAGAGACAGTATAACAGAGTTAAGGGGAGACAGAGACAGAGACAGTTTAACAGAGTTAAGGGGAGACAGAGACAGAGACAGTTTAACAGAGTTAAGGGGAGACAGAGACAGTCTAACGGAGTTCAGGGGAGACAGAGACAGAGACAGTTTAACAGAGTTAAGGAGAGACAGAGACAGTTTAATAGAGTTATGGGGAGACAGAGACAGTTTAACAGAGTTAAGGGGAGACAGAGACAGAGACAGTTTAACAGAGTTAAGGGGAGACAGAGACAGTTTAAAAGAGTTAAGGGAGACAGAGACAGTTTAACAGAGTTAAGGGGAGACAGAGACAGAGACAGTTTAACAGAGTTAAGGGGAGACAGAGACAGTCTAACGGAGTTCAGGGGAGAGAGAGACAGAGACAGTTTAACAGAGTTAAGGGGAGACAGAGACAGAGACAGTCTAACAGAGTTAAGAGGAGACAGAGACAGAGACAGTCTAACAGAGTTAAGAGGAGACAGAGACAGAGACAGTTTAACAGAGTTAAGGGGAGACAGAGACAGTTTAACAGAGTTAAGGGGAGACAGAGACAGTTGAACAAAGTTAAGGGGAGACAGAGACAGAGACATTTTAACAGAGTTAAGGGGAGACAGAGACAGAGACAGTTTAACAGAGTTAAGGGGAGACAGAGACAGAGACAGTTTAACAGAGTTAAGGGGAGACAGAGACACAGACAGTTTAACAGAGTTAAGTGGAGACAAAGACAGAGACAGTCTAACAGAGTTAAGAGGAGACAGAGACAGAGACAGTCTAACAGAGTTAAGAGGAGACAGAGACAGAGACAGTTTAACAGAGTTAAGGGGAGACAGAGACAGTTTAACAGAGTTAAGGGGAGACAGAGACAGTTGAACAAAGTTAAGGGGAGACAGAGATAGAGACATTTTAACAGAGTTAAGGGGAGACAGAGACAGAGACAGTTTAACAGAGTTAAGGGGAGACAGAGACAGAGACAGTTTAACAGAGTTAAGGGGAGACAGAGACAGAGACAGTTTAACAGAGTTAAGTGGAGACAAAGACAGAGACAGTTCAACAGAGTTAAGGGGAGACAGAGACAGAGACAGTTTAACAGAGTTAAGGGGAGACAGAGACAGAGACAGTTGAACAAAGTTAAGGGGAAACAGAGACAGAGACAGTTTAACAGAGTTAAGGGGAGACAAAGACAGAGACAGTTTAACAGAGTTAAGGGGAGACAGAGACGGTTTAACAGAGTTAAGGGGAGACAGAGACAGAGACAGTCTAACAGAGTTAAGGAGAGACAGAGACAGTTTAACAGAGTTAAGGGGAGACAGAGACAGTTTAACAGAGTTAAGGGGAGACAGAGACAGAGACAGTTTAACAGAGGTAAGGGAGACAGAGACAGAGACAGTTTAACAGAGTTAAGGGGAGACAGAGACAGAGACAGTTTAACAGAGTTAAGGGGAGACAGAGACAGTCTAACGGAGTTCAGGGGAGAGAGAGACAGAGACAGTTTAACAGAGTTAAGGGGAGACAAAGACAGAGACAGTTTAACAGAGTTAAGGGGAGACAGAGACAGAGACAGTCTAACAGAGTTAAGGGGAGACAGATACAGAGACAGTTTAACAGAGTTAAGGGGAGACAGAGACAGTCTAACGGAGTTCAGGGGAGACAGAGACAGAGACAGTCTAACAGAGTTAAGGAGAGACAGAGACAGTTTAATAGAGTTAAGGGGAGACAGAGACAGTTTAACAGAGTTAAGGGGAGACAGAGACAGAGACAGTTTAACAGAGTTAAGGGGAGACAGAGACAGTCTAACAGAGTTAAGGGGAGACAGAGACAGAAACAGTTTAACAGGGTTAAGGGGAGACAGAGACAGAGACAGTTTAACAGAGTTAAGGGGAGACAGAGACAGAATAACAGAGTTAAGGGGAGACAGAGACAGAGACAGTTTAACAGAGTTAAGGGGAGACAGAGACAGAGACAGTTTAACAGAGTTAAGAGGAGACAGAGACAGAGACAGTTTAACAGAGTTAAGGGGAGACAGAGACAGTTTAACAGAGTTAAGGGGAGACAGAGACAGTTTAACAGAGACAGTTTAACAGCGTTAAGGGGAGACAGAGACAGAGACAGTTTAACAGGGTTAAGGGGAGACAGAGACAGAGACAGTTTAACAGAGTTAAGGGGAGACAGAGACAGAGACAGTATAACAGAGTTAAGAGGAGACAGAGACAGAGACAGTCTAACAGAGTTAAGAGGAGACAGAGACAGAGACAGTTTAACAGAGTTAAGGGGAGACAGAGACAGTTTAACAGAGTTAAGGGGAGACAGAGACAGTTGAACAAAGTTAAGGGGAGACAGAGACAGAGACATTTTAACAGAGTTAAGGGGAGACAGAGACAGAGACAGTTTAACAGAGTTAAGGGGAGACATAGACAGAGACAGTTTAACAGAGTTAAGGGGAGACAGAGACAGAGACAGTTTAACAGAGTTAAGTGGAGACAAAGACAGAGACAGTCTAACAGAGTTAAGAGGAGACAGAGACAGAGACAGTTTAACAGAGTTAAGGGGAGACAGAGACAGTTTAACAGAGTTAAGGGGAGACAGAGACAGTTGAACAAAGTTAAGGGGAGACAGAGATAGAGACATTTTAACAGAGTTAAGGGGAGACAGAGACAGAGACAGTTTAACAGAGTTAAGGGGAGACAGAGACAGAGACAGTTTAACAGAGTTAAGGGAGACAGAGACAGAGACAGTTTAACAGAGTTAAGTGGAGACAAAGACAGAGACAGTCTAACAGAGTTAAGAGGAGACAGAGACAGAGACAGTTTAACAGAGTTAAGGGGAGACAGAGACAGTTTAACAGAGTTAAGGGGAGACAGAGACAGAGACAGTATAACAGAGTTAAGGGGAGACAGAGACAGAGACAGTTTAACAGAGTTAAGGGGAGACAGAGACAGAGACAGTTTAACAGAGTTAAGGGGAGACAGAGACAGAGACAGTTTAACAGAGTTAAGTGGAGACAAAGACAGAGACAGTCTAACAGAGTTAAGAGGAGACAGAGACAGAGACAGTTTAACAGAGTTAAGGGGAGACAGAGACAGTTTAACAGACTTAAGGGGAGACAGAGACAGAGACAGTATAACAGAGTTAAGGGGAGACAGAGACAGAGACAGTTTAACAGAGTTAAGGGGAGACAGAGACAGAGACAGTTTAACAGAGTTAAGGGGAGACAGAGACAGAGACAGTTTAACAGAGTTAAGGGGAGACAGAGACAGTTTATAGAGTTAAGGGGAGACAGAGACAGAGACAGTTTAACAGAGTTAAGGGGAGACAGAGACAGAGACAGAGACAGTTTAACAGAGTAAAGGGGAGACAGAGACAAAGACAGTCTAACAGAGTTAAGGGGAGACAGAGACAGAGACAGTCTAACAGAGTTAAGGTGAGACAGAGACAGAGACAGTTTAACAGAGTAAAGGGGAGACAGAGACAGACACAGTTTAACAGAGTTAAGGGGAGACAGAGACAGTCTAACAGAGTTAAGGGGAGACAGAGACAGAGACAGTTTAACAGGGTTAAGGGGAGACAGAGACAGAGACAGTTTAACAGAGTTAAGGGGAGACAGAGACAGTTTAACAGAGTTAAGGGGAGACAGAGACAGTTGAACAAAGTTAAGGGGAGACAGAGATAGAGACATTTTAACAGAGTTAAGGGGAGACAGAGACAGAGACAGTTTAACAGAGTTAAGGGGAGACAGAGACAGTTTAACAGAGTTAAGGGGAGACAGAGACAGAGACAGTTTAACAGAGTTAAGTGGAGACAAAGACAGAGACAGTTTAACAGAGTTAAGGGGAGACAGAGACAGAGACAGTTTAACAGAGTTAAGGGGAGACAGAGACAGAGACAGTTGAACAAAGTTAAGGGGAGACAGAGACAGTTTAACAGAGTTAAGGGGAGACAGAGACAGAGACAGTCTAACAGAGTTAAGGAGAGACAGAGACAGTTTAATAGAGTTAAGGGGAGACAGAGACAGTTTAACAGAGTTAAGGGGAGACAGAGACAGAGACAGTTTAACAGAGTTAAGGGGAGACAGAGACAGAGACAGTTTAACAGAGTTAAGGGGAGACAGAGACAGAGACAGTTTAACAGAGTTAAGGGGAGACAGAGACAGTCTAACGGAGTTCAGGGGAGAGAGAGACAGAGACAGTTTAACAGAGTTAAGGGGAGACAAAGACAGAGACAGTTTAACAGAGTTAAGGGGAGACAGAGACAGAGACAGTCTAACAGAGTTAAGGGGAGACAGATACAGAGACAGTTTAACAGAGTTAAGTGGAGACAGAGACAGTCTAACGGAGTTCAGGGGAGACAGAGACAGAGACAGTCTAACAGAGTTAAGGAGAGACCGAGACAGTTTAATAGAGTTAAGGGGAGACAGAGACAGTTTAACAGAGTTAAGGGGAGACAGAGACAGAGACAGTTTAACAGAGTTAAGGGGAGACAGAGACAGTCTAACGGAGTTCAGGGGAGAGAGAGACAGAGACAGTTTAACAGAGTTTAGGGGAGACAGAGACAGAGACAGTTTAACAGAGTTAAGGGGAGACAGAAACAGAGACAGTCTAACAAAGTTAAGGGGAGACAGAGACAGAAACAGTTTAACAGGGTTAAGGGGAGACAGAGACAGAGACAGTTTAACAGAGTTAAGGGGAGACAGAGACAGAATAACAGAGTTAAGGGGAGACAGAGACAGAGACAGTTTAACAGAATTAAGGGGAGACAGAGACAGAGACAGTTTAACAGAGTTAAGAGGAGACAGAGACAGAGACAGTTTAACAGAGTTAAGGGGAGACAGAGACAGTTTAACAGAGTTAAGGGGAGACAGAGACAGTTTAACAGAGACAGTTTAACAGCGTTAAGGGGAGACAGAGACAGAGACAGTTTAACAGGGTTAAGGGGAGACAGAGACAGAGACAGTTTAACAGAGTTAAGGGGAGACAGAGACAGAGACAGTTTAACAGAGTTAAGGGGAGACAGAGACAGTTTAACAGAGTTAAGGGGAGACAGAGACAGTTTAACAGGGTTAAGGGGAGACAGAGACAGTTTAACAGAGTTAAGGGGAGACAGAGACAGAGACAGTTTAACAGCGTTAAGGGGAGACAGAGACAGAGACAGAGACAGTTTAACAGGGTTAAGGGGAGACAGAGACAGAGACAGTTTAACAGAGTTAAGGGGAGACAGAGACAGTTTAACAGAGTTAAGGGAAGCAGAGACAGAGACAGTTTAACAGGGTTAAGGGGAGACAGAGACAGTTTAACAGGGTTAAGGGGAGACAGAGACAGAGACAGTTTAACAGAGTTAAGGGGAGACAGAGACAGTTTAACAGAGTTAAGGGGAGACAGAGACAGAGACAGTTTATCAGAGTTAAGGGGAGAGAGACAGAGACAGTTTAACAGAGTTAAGGGGAGACAGAGACAGAGACAGTTTAACAGGGTTAAGGGGAGACAGAGACAGTGACAGTTTAAAAGAGTTAAGGGGAGAAAGAGAGAGAGACAGTCTAACAGAGTTAAGCGGAGACAGAGACAGAGACAGTTTAACAGGGTTAAGGGGAGACAGAGACAGAGACAGTTTAACAGAGTTAAGGGGAGACAGAGACAGAGACAGTTTAACAGGGTTAAGGGGAGACAGAGACAGAGACAGTTTAACAGAGTTAAGGGGAGACAGAGACAGTTTAACAGAGTTAAGGGGAGACAGAGACAGAGACAGTTTAACAGAGTTAAGGGGAGACAGAGACAGTTTAACAGAGTTAAGGGGAGACAGAGACAGAGACAGTTTAACAGGGTTAAGGGGAGACAGAGACAGAGACAGTTTAACAGAGTTAAGGGGAGACAGAGACAGTTTAACAGAGTTAAGGGGAGACAGAGACAGAGACAGTTTAACAGAGTTAAGGGGAGACAGAGACAGAGACAGTTTAACAGAGTTAAGGGGAGACAGAGACAGAGACAGTTTATCAGAGTTAAGGGGAGACAGAGACAGTCTAACAGAGTTAAGGGGAGACAGAGACAGAGACAGTTTAACAGTGTTAAGGGGAGAGAGACAGAGACAGTTTAACAGAGTTAAGGGGAGACAGAGACAGAGACAGTTTAACAGGGTTAAGGGGAGACAGAGACAGTGACAGTTTAACAGAGTTAAGGGGAGACAGAGAGAGAGACAGTCTAACAGAGTTAAGCGGAGACAGAGACAGAGACAGTTTAACAGGGTTAAGGGGAGACAGAGACAGAGACAGTTTAACAGAGTTAAGGGGAGACAGAGACAGAGACAGTTTAACAGGGTTAAGGGGAGACAGAGACAGTGACAGTTTAACAGAGTTAAGGGGACACAGAGACAGAGACAGTTTAACAGAGTTAAGGGGAGACAGAGACTGTTTAACAGACTTAAGGGGAGACAGAGACAGAGACAGTATAACAGAGTTAAGGGGAGACAGAGACAGAGACAGTTTAACAGAGTTAAGGGGAGACAGAGACAGAGACAGTTTAACAGAGTTAAGGGGAGACAGAGACAGTTTATAGAGTTAAGGGGAGACAGAGACAGAGACAGTTTAACAGAGTTAAGGGGAGACAGAGACAGAGACAGAGACAGTTTAACAGAGTTAAGGGGAGACAGAGACAAAGACAGTCTAACAGAGTTAAGGTGAGACAGAGACAGAGACAGTTTAACAGAGTAAAGGGGAGACAGAGACAGACACAGTTTAACAGAGTTAAGGGGAGACAGAGACAGTCTAACAGAGTTAAGGGGAGACAGAGACAGAGACAGTTTAACAGGGTTAAGGGGAGACAGAGACAGAGACAGTTTAACAGAGTAAAGGGGAGACAGAGACAGTTTAACAGAGTTAAGGGAGACAGAGACAGAGACAGTCTAACAGAGTTAAGGAGAGACAGAGACAGAGACAGTTTAACAGAGTTAAGGGGAGACAGAGACAGAGACAGTTTAACAGAGTTAAGGGAGACAGAGACAGTTTATAGAGTTAAGGGGAGACAGAGACAGAGACAGTTTAACAGGGTTAAGGGGAGACAGAGACAGAGACAGTTTAACAGAGTAAAGGGGAGACAGAGACAGTTTAACAGAGTTAAGGGGAGACAGAGACAGAGACAGTCTAACAGAGTTAAGGGAGACAGAGACAGAGACAGTTTAACAGAGTTAAGGGGAGACAGAGACAGAGACAGTTTAACAGAGTTAAGGGGAGACAGAGACAGTTTATAGAGTTAAGGGAGACAGAGACAGAGACAGTTTAACAGAGTTAAGGGGAGACAGAGACAGAGACAGTTTAACAGAGTTAAGGGGAGACAGAGACAAAGACAGTCTAACAGAGTTAAGGGGAGACAGAGACAGAGACAGTCTAACAGAGTTAAGGTGAGACAGAGACAGAGACAGTTTAACAGAGTAAAGGGGAGACAGAGACAGAGACAGTTTAACAGGGTTAAGGGGAGACAGAGACAGTTTAACAGAGTTAAGGGGAGACAGAGACAGAGACAGTTTAACAGCGTTAAGGGGAGACAGAGACAGAGACAGAGACAGTTTAACAGGGTTAAGGGGAGACAGAGACAGAGACAGTTTAACAGAGTTAAGGGGAGACAGAGACAGTTTAACAGAGTTAAGGGGAGGCAGAGACAGAGACAGTTTAACAGGGTTAAGGGGAGACAGAGACAGTTTAACAGGGTTAAGGGGAGACAGAGACAGAGACAGTTTAACAGAGTTAAGGGGAGACAGAGACAGTTTAACAGAGTTAAGGGGAGACAGAGACAGAGACAGTTTATCAGAGTTAAGGGGAGACAGAGACAGTTTAACAGAGTTAAGGGGAGAGAGACAGAGACAGTTTAACAGAGTTAAGGGGAGACAGAGACAGAGACAGTTTAACAGGGTTAAGGGGAGACAGAGACAGTGACAGTTTAAAAGAGTTAAGGGGAGAAAGAGAGAGAGACAGTCTAACAGAGTTAAGCGGAGACAGAGACAGAGACAGTTTAACAGGGTTAAGGGGAGACAGAGACAGAGACAGTTTAACAGAGTTAAGGGGAGACAGAGACAGAGACAGTTTAACAGGGTTAAGGGGAGACAGAGACAGAGACAGTTTAACAGAGTTAAGGGGAGACAGAGACAGTTTAACAGAGTTAAGGGGAGACAGAGACAGAGACAGTTTAACAGAGTTAAGGGGAGACAGAGACAGTTTAACAGAGTTAAGGGGAGACAGAGACAGAGACAGTTTAACAGGGTTAAGGGAGACAGAGACAGAGACAGTTTAACAGAGTTAAGGGGAGACAGAGACAGTTTAACAGAGTTAAGGGGAGACAGAGACAGTCTAACAGAGTTAAGGGGAGACAGAGACAGAGACAGTTTAACAGAGTTAAGGGGAGACAGAGACAGAGACAGTTTATCAGAGTTAAGGGGAGACAGAGACAGTCTAACAGAGTTAAGGGGAGACAGAGACAGAGACAGTTTAACAGTGTTAAGGGGAGAGAGACAGAGACAGTTTAACAGAGTTAAGGGGAGACAGAGACAGAGACAGTTTAACAGGGTTAAGGGGAGACAGAGACAGTGACAGTTTAACAGAGTTAAGGGGAGACAGAGAGAGAGACAGTCTAACAGAGTTAAGCGGAGACAGAGACAGAGACAGTTTAACAGGGTTAAGGGGAGACAGAGACAGAGACAGTTTAACAGAGTTAAGGGGAGACAGAGACAGAGACAGTTTAACAGGGTTAAGGGGAGACAGAGACATTGACAGTTTAACAGAGTTAAGGGGACACAGAGACAGAGACAGTTTAACAGAGTTAAGGGGAGACAGAGACAGTTTAACAGACTTAAGGGGAGACAGAGACAGAGACAGTATAACAGAGTTAAGGGGAGACAGAGACAGAGACAGTTTAACAGAGTTAAGGGGAGACAGAGACAGAGACAGTTTAACAGAGTTAAGGGGAGACAGAGACAGTTTATAGAGTTAAGGGGAGACAGAGACAGAGACAGTTTAACAGAGTTAAGGGGAGACAGAGACAGAGACAGAGACAGTTTAACAGAGTTAAGGGGAGACAGAGACAAAGACAGTCTAACAGAGTTAAGGGGAGACAGAGACAGAGACAGTCTAACAGAGTTAAGGTGAGACAGAGACAGAGACAGTTTAACAGAGTAAAGGGGAGACAGAGACAGACACAGTTTAACAGAGTTAAGGGGAGACAGAGACAGTCTAACAGAGTTAAGGGGAGACAGAGACAGAGACAGTTTAACAGGGTTAAGGGGAGACAGAGACAGAGACAGTTTAACAGAGTAAAGGGGAGACAGAGACAGTTTAACAGAGTTAAGGGGAGACAGAGACAGAGACAGTCTAACAGAGTTAAGGGGAGACAGAGACAGAGACAGTTTAACAGAGTTAAGGGGAGACAGAGACAGAGACAGTTTAACAGAGTTAAGGGGAGACAGAGACAGTTTATAGAGTTAAGGGGAGACAGAGACAGAGACAGTTTAACAGAGTTAAGGGGAGACAGAGACAGAGACAGAGACAGTTTAACAGAGTTAAGGGAGACAGAGACAAAGACAGTCTAACAGAGTTAAGGGGAGACAGAGACAGAGACAGTCTAACAGAGTTAAGGTGAGACAGAGACAGAGACAGTTTAACAGAGTAAAGGGAGACAGAGACAGAGACAGTTTAACAGAGTTAAGGGGAGACAGAGACAGTCTAACAGAGTTAAGGGGAGACAGAGACAGAGACAGTTTAACAGGGTTAAGGGGAGACAGAGACAGTTTAACAGAGTTAAGGGGAGACAGAGACAGTTTAACAGAGTTAAGGGGAGACAGAGACAGAGACAGTCTAACAGAGTTAAGGGGAGACAGAGACAGAGACAGTTTAACAGAGTTAAGGGGAGACAGAGACAGAGACAGTTTAACAGAGTTAAGGGGAGACAGAGACAGTTTAACAGAGTTAAGGGGAGACAGTAATGTAATATATATATATATGTAATATATATATATATATATTTTATTTTTGCATTTTCCAATTAAGAACATTCAAAACAAAAATCTCTCTCTCTCTATCTGTCTCTCTTTCTCTCTCTCTCTCTATCTCTCTCTTTCTCTCTCTCTACCACCTCTCTCTCTCTCTCTCTCTACCACCTCTCTCTCTCTCTCCCCTGACCCGCCAAACCAAGCTTCTTAATACCTGCCCCGCTTAACCTTGAAAAGCCAGTCCCACCAATGTGTAGGAGGAAACACTGTTCAACTGACAATGGATATCAGCCTGCAGGCGCCCGGTCCGCCACAAGGAGTCGCTAGAGCGCGATGAGTCATGTAAAGCCCCCCCCAGGCAAAACCCTCCCCAGCCAAGAAGTAGTGCACCTGATTCAACGCGGGGTAGATTCTATTTTAAGAAGAGGTGTTGAGAAGCTGTTACCTAACTCTCTTCATGTTGGGAGCCAGCTGTTAAGCCATGGAAACACACACACACACAGAGCATGTCCTTGACACACAGCCGTCATGGGTAATTCTGGGAGAAATCAGTAG
Source organism: Oncorhynchus masou masou (assembly GCF_036934945.1). NCBI lineage: Eukaryota > Metazoa > Chordata > Actinopteri > Salmoniformes > Salmonidae > Oncorhynchus > Oncorhynchus masou. The sequence continues at coordinate 2,234,553 of NC_088219.1, forward strand.
CC
>NC_088219.1:2237054-2399554 GCF_036934945.1 Oncorhynchus masou masou
CTAGTTACTGTGTCAAGTGGTGATGATACCAGACATCTCCTAGTTACTGTGTCAAGTGGTGATGATACCAGACATCTCCTAGTTACTGTGTCAAGTGGTGGTGATACCAGACATCTCCTTGTTACTGTGTCAAGTGGTGATGATACCAGACATCTCCTTGTTACTCTGTCAAGTTGTGGTGATGATACCAGACATCTCCTAGTTACTGTGTCAAGTGGTGATGATACCAGACATCTCCTAGTTACTGTGTCAAGTGATGATGATACCAGACATCTACTTGTTACTCTGTCAAGTTGTGGTGATGATACCAGACATCTCCTAGTTACTGTGTCAAGTGGTGATGATACCAGACATCTCCTAGTTACTGTGTCAAGTGATGATGATACCAGACATCTCCTAGTTACTGTGTCAAGTGGTGATGATGATACCAGACATCTCCTAGTTACTGTGTCAAGTGGTGATGATACCAGACATCTCCTAGTTACTGTGTCAAGTGGTGATGATACCAGACATCTCCTTGTTACTGTGTCAAGAGTTGATGATACCAGACATCTCCTTGTTACTGTATCAAGTGGTGATGATACCAGACATCTCCTAGTTACTGTGTCAAGTGGTGATGATACCAGACATCTCCTTGTTACTGTGTCAAGTGGTGGTGATGATACCAGACATCTCCTAGTTACTGTGTCAAGTGGTGATGATACCAGACATCTCCTAGTTACTGTGTCAAGTGGTGATGATACCAGACATCTCCTAGTTACTGTGTCAAGTGGTGGTGATACCAGACATCTCCTAGTTACTGTGTCAAGTGGTGGTGATGATACCAGACATCTCCTAGTTACTGTGTCAAGTGGTGATGATACCAGACATCTCCTAGTTACTGTGTCAAGTGGTGGTGATACCAGACATCTCCTAGTTACTGTGTCAAGTGGTGGTGATGATACCAGACATCTCCTAGTTACTGTGTCAAGTGGTGATGATACCAGACATCTCCTAGTTACTGTGTCAAGTGGTGATGATGATACCAGACATCTCCTAGTTACTGTGTCAAGTGGTGGTGATGATACCAGACATCTCCTAGTTACTGTGTCAAGTGGTGGTGATGATACCAGACATCTCCTAGTTACTGTGTCAAGTGGTGATGATACCAGACATCTCCTAGTTACTGTGTCAAGTGGTGATGATACCAGACATCTCCTAGTTACTGTGTCAAGAGTTGATGATACCAGACATCTCCTTGTTACTGTATCAAGTGGTGATGATACCAGACATCTCCTAGTTACTGTGTCAAGTGGTGATGATACCAGACATCTCCTTGTTACTGTGTCAAGTGGTGGTGATGATACCAGACATCTCCTAGTTACTGTGTCAAGTGGTGATGATACCAGACATCTCCTAGTTACTGTGTCAAGTGGTGGTGATGATACCAGACATCTCCTTGTTACTGTGTCAAGTGGTGGTGATACCAGACATCTCCTAGTTACTGTGTCAAGTGGTGATGATACCAGACATCTCCTTGTTACACTGTCAAGAGTTGATGATACCAGACATCTCCTTGTTACTGTGTCAAGTGGTGGTGATACCAGACATCTCCTAGTTACTGTGTCAAGAGTTGATGATACCAGACATCTCCTAGTTACTGTGTCAAGAGTTGATGATACCAGACATCTCCTAGTTACTGTGTCAAGAGTTGATGATACCAGACATCTCCTAGTTACTGTGTCAAGTGGTGATGATACCAGACATCTCCTAGTTACTGTGTCAAGTGGTGATGATGATACCAGACATCTCCTAGTTACTGTGTCAAGTGGTGGTGATACCAGACATCTCCTAGTTACTGTGTCAAGTGGTGATGATACCAGACATCTCCTAGTTACTGTGTCAAGTGGTGGTGATACCAGACATCTCCTAGTTACTGTGTCAAGTGGTGATGATACCAGACATCTCCTAGTTACTGTGTCAAGAGTTGATGATACCAGACATCTCCTAGTTACTGTGTCAAGTGGTGATGATACCAGACATCTCCTAGTTACTGTGTCAAGTGGTGATGATACCAGACATCTCCTAGTTACTGTGTCAAGTGGTGATGATACCAGACATCTCCTAGTTACTGTGTCAAGTGGTGATGATACCAGACATCTCCTAGTTACTGTGTCAAGTGGTGATGATACCAGACATCTCCTAGTTACTGTGTCAAGTGGTGATGATACCAGACATCTCCTAGTTACTGTGTCAAGTGGTGATGATACCAGACATCTCCTAGTTACTGTGTCAAGTGGTGATGATACCAGACATCTCCTAGTTACTGTGTCAAGTGGTGATGATACCAGACATCTCCTAGTTACTGTGTCAAGTGGTGATGATACCAGACATCTCCTAGTTACTGTGTCAAGTGGTGATGATACCAGACATCTCCTTGTTACTGTGTCAAGTGGTGATGATACCAGACATCTCCTTGTTACTGTGTCAAGTGGTGATGATACCAGACATCTCCTAGTTACTGTGTCAAGTGGTGATGATGATACCAGACATCTCCTAGTTACTGTGTCAAGTGGTGGTGATGATACCAGACATCTCCTAGTTACTGTGTCAAGAGTTGATGATACCAGACATCTCCTAGTTACTGTGTCAAGTGGTGATGATACCAGACATCTCCTTGTTACTGTGTCAAGTGGTGGTGATACCAGACATCTCCTAGTTACTGTGTCAAGTGGTGATGATACCAGACATCTCCTTGTTACTGTGTCAAGTGGTGGTGATACCAGACATCTCCTAGTTACTGTGTCAAGTGGTGATGATGATACCAGACATCTCCTAGTTACTGTGTCAAGTGGTGATGATACCAGACATCTCCTAGTTACTGTGTCAAGTGGTGGTGATACCAGACATCTCCTAGTTACTGTGTCAAGTGGTGATGATGATACCAGACATCTCCTAGTTACTGTGTCAAGTGGTGATGATGATACCAGACATCTCCTAGTTACTGTGTCAAGTGGTGGTGATACCAGACATCTCCTAGTTACTGTGTCAAGTGGTGGTGATACCAGACATCTCCTAGTTACTGTGTCAAGTGGTGATGATACCAGACATCTCCTAGTTACTGTGTCAAGTGGTGATGATACCAGACATCTCCTAGTTACTGTGTCAAGTGGTGATGATACCAGACATCTTCTAGTTACTGTGTCAAGTGGTGGTGATACCAGACATCTCCTTGTTACTGTGTCAAGTGGTGATGATGATACCAGACATCTCCTAGTTACTGTGTCAAGTGGTGATGATACCAGACATCTCCTAGTTACTGTGTCAAGTGGTGATGATACCAGACATCTCCTAGTTACTGTGTCAAGTGGTGATGATACCAGACATCTCCTAGTTACTGTGTCAAGTGGTGATGATACCAGACATCTCCTAGTTACTGTGTCAAGTGGTGATGATACCAGACATCTCCTAGTTACTGTGTCAAGTGGTGATGATACCAGACATCTCCTAGTTACTGTGTCAAGTGGTGATGATACCAGACATCTCCTAGTTACTGTGTCAAGTGGTGATGATACCAGACATCTCCTAGTTACTGTGTCAAGTGGTGATGATACCAGACATCTCCTAGTTACTGTGTCAAGTGGTGATGATGATACCAGACATCTCCTAGTTACTGTGTCAAGTGGTGGTGATACCAGACATCTCCTTGTTACTGTGTCAAGTGGTGATGATACCAGACATCTCCTAGTTACTGTGTCAAGTGGTGGTGATACCAGACATCTCCTAGTTACTGTGTCAAGTGGTGATGATACCAGACATCTCCTAGTTACTGTGTCAAGTGGTGGTGATACCAGACATCTCCTAGTTACTGTGTCAAGTGGTGATGATGATACCAGACATCTCCTTGTTACTGTGTCAAGTGGTGATGATGATACCAGACATCTCCTTGTTACTGTGTCAAGTGGTGATGATACCAGACATCTCCTAGTTACTGTGTCAAGTGGTGATGATACCAGACATCTCCTAGTTACTGTGTCAAGTGGTGGTGATACCAGACATCTCCTAGTTACTGTGTCAAGTGGTGATGATACCAGACATCTCCTAGTTACTGTGTCAAGTGGTGGTGATACCAGACATCTCCTAGTTACTGTGTCAAGTGGTGATGATACCAGACATCTCCTTGTTACTGTGTCAAGTGGTGATGATGATACCAGACATCTCCTAGTTACTGTGTCAAGTGGTGATGATACCAGACATCTCCTAGTTACTGTGTCAAGTGGTGGTGATACCAGACATCTCCTAGTTACTGTGTCAAGTGGTGATGATACCAGACATCTCCTAGTTACTGTGTCAAGTGGTGGTGATACCAGACATCTCCTAGTTACTGTGTCAAGTGGTGATGATACCTGACATCTCCTAGTTACTGTGTCAAGTGGTGGTGATACCAGACATCTCCTAGTTACTGTGTCAAGTGGTGGTGATACCAGACATCTCCTAGTTACTGTGTCAAGTGGTGATGATAACAGACATCTCCTAGTTACTGTGTCAAGTGGTGGTGATACCAGACATCTCCTAGTTACTGTGTCAAGTGGTGATGATACCAGACATCTCCTAGTTACTGTGTCAAGTGGTGGTGATACCAGACATCTCCTTGTTACTGTGTCAAGTGGTGATGATACCAGACATCTCCTTGTTCCTGTGTCAAGTGGTGATGATACCAGACATCTCCTAGTTACTGTGTCAAGTGGTGATGATGATACCAGACATCTCCCAGCTACTGTGTCAAGTGGTGGTGATACCAGACATCTCCTAGTTACTGTGTCAAGTGGTGATGATACCAGACATCTCCTAGTTAGTGTGTCAAGTGGTGGTGATACCAGACATCTCCTAGTTACTGTGTCAAGTGGTGATGATGATACCAGACATCTCCTTGTTACTGTGTCAAGTGGTGGTGATACCAGACATCTCCTTGTTCCTGTGTCAAGTGGTGGTGATGATGCCAGACATCTCCTTGTTACTGTGTCAAGTGGTGGTGATACCAGACATCTCCTAGTTACTGTGTCAAGTGGTGATGATACCAGACATCTCCTAGTTACTGTGTCAAGTGGTGGTGATGATACCAGACATCTCCTAGTTACTGTGTCAAGTGGTGATGATACCAGACATCTCCTAGTTACTGTGTCAAGTGGTGATGATGATACCAGACATCTCCTAGTTACTGTGTCAAGTGATGATGATACCAGACATCTCCTAGTTACTGTGTCAAGTGGTGATGAGACCAGACATCTCCTTGTTACTGTGTCAAGTGGTGATGATACCAGACATCTCCTAGTTACTGTGTCAAGTGGTGATGATACCAGACATCTCCTAGTTACTGTGTCAAGTGGTGGTGATACCAGACATCTCCTAGTTACTGTGTCAAGTGGTGGTGATGATACCAGACATCTCCTAGTTACTGTGTCAAGTGGTGATGATACCAGACATCTCCTAGTTACTGTGTCAAGTGGTGGTGATACCAGACATCTCCTAGTTACTGTGTCAAGTGGTGATGATACCAGACATCTCCTAGTTACTGTGTCAAGTGGTGATGATACCAGACATCTCCTTGTTACTGTGTCAAGTGGTGATGATACCAGACATCTCCTAGTTACTGTGTCAAGTGGTGGTGATACCAGACATCTCCTTGTTACTGTGTCAAGTGGTGGTGATGATACCAGACATCTCCTAGTTACTGTGTCAAGTGGTGGTGATACCAGACATCTCCTAGTTACTGTGTCAAGTGGTGATGATACCAGACATCTCCTAGTTACTGTGTCAAGTGGTGATGATACCAGACATCTCCTTGTTACTGTGTCAAGTGGTGATGATACCAGACATCTCCTAGTTACTGTGTCAAGTGGTGGTGATACCAGACATCTCCTTGTTACTGTGTCAAGTGGTGATGATACCAGACATCTCCTTGTTACTGTGTCAAGTGGTGATGATACCAGACATCTCCTAGTTACTGTGTCAAGTGGTGATGATACCAGACATCTCCTAGTTACTGTGTCAAGTGGTGGTGATACCAGACATCTCCTTGTTACTGTGTCAAGTGGTGGTGATGATACCAGACATCTCCTAGTTACTGTGTCAAGTGGTGATGATACCAGACATCTCCTAGTTACTGTGTCAAGTGGTGATGATACCAGACATCTCCTAGTTACTGTGTCAAGTGGTGGTGATACCAGACATCTCCTTGTTACTGTGTCAAGTGGTGATGATACCAGACATCTCCTAGTTACTGTGTCAAGTGGTGGTGATACCAGACATCTCCTTGTTACTGTGTCAAGTGGTGGTGATACCAGACATCTCATTGTTACTGTGTCAAGTGGTGATGATACCAGACATCTCCTAGTTACTGTGTCAAGTGGTGATGATACCAGACATCTCCTTGTTACTGTGTCAAGTGGTGGTGATACCAGACATCTCCTAGTTACTGTGTCAAGTGGTGATGATACCAGACATCTCCTAGTTACTGTGTCAAGTGGTGATGATACCAGACATCTCCTAGTTACTGTGTCAAGTGGTGATGATACCAGACATCTCCTAGTTACTGTGTCAAGTGGTGATGATACCAGACATCTCCTAGTTACTGTGTCAAGTGGTGGTGGTGATACCAGACATCTCCTAGTTACTGTGTCAAGTGGTGATGATACCAGACATCTCCTAGTTACTGTGTCAAGTGGTGGTGGTGATACCAGACATCTCCTTGTTACTGTGTCAAGTGGTGGTGATACCAGACATCTCCTAGTTACTGTGTCAAGTGGTGGTGGTGATACCAGACATCTCCTAGTTACTGTGTCAAGTGGTGATGATACCAGACATCTCCTAGTTACTGTGTCAAGTGGTGATGATACCAGACATCTCCTTGTTACTGTGTCAAGTGGTGATGATACCAGACATCTCCTAGTTACTGTGTCAAGTGGTGGTGGTGATACCAGACATCTCCTAGTTACTGTGTCAAGTGGTGATGATACCAGACATCTCCTTGTTACTGTGTCAAGTGGTGATGATGCCAGACATCTCCTAGTTACTGTGTCAAGTGGTGATGATGCCAGACATCTCCTAGTTACTGTGTCAAGTGGTGATGATGATACCAGACATCTCCTAGTTACTGTGTCAAGTGGTGATGATACCAGACATCTCCTAGTTACTGTGTCAAGTGGTGGTGATACCAGACATCTCCTTGTTACTGTGTCAAGTGGTGATGATACCAGACATCTCCTAGTTACTGTGTCAAGTGGTGGTGATACCAGACATCTCCTTGTTACTGTGTCAAGTGGTGATGATGATACCAGACATCTCCTAGTTACTGTGTCAAGTGGTGGTGATGATACCAGACATCTCCTTGTTACTGTGTCAAGTGGTGATGATACCAGACATCTCCTAGTTACTGTGTCAAGTGGTGGTGATACCAGACATCTCCTAGTTACTGTGTCAAGTGGTGGTGATACCAGACATCTCCTAGTTACTGTGTCAAGTGGTGATGATACCAGACATCTCCTAGTTACTGTGTCAAGTGGTGATGATACCAGACATCTCCTTGTTACTGTGTCAAGTGGTGATGATACCAGACATCTCCTAGTTACTGTGTCAAGTGGTGGTGATACCAGACATCTCCTAGTTACTGTGTCAAGTGGTGGTGATACCAGACATCTCCTAGTTACTGTGTCAAGAGTTGATGATACCAGACATCTCCTAGTTACTGTGTCAAGTGGTGATGATACCAGACATCTCCTAGTTACTGTGTCAAGTGGTGATGATACCAGACATCTCCTAGTTACTGTGTCAAGTGGTGATGATACCAGACATCTCCTTGTTACTGTGTCAAGTGGTGATGATACCAGACATCTCCTAGTTACTGTGTCAAGTGGTGATGATACCAGACATCTCCTTGTTACTGTGTCAAGTGGTGGTGATGATACCAGACATCTCCTAGTTACTGTGTCAAGTGGTGATGATACCAGACATCTCCCAGTTACTGTGTCAAGTGGTGATGATACCAGACATCTCCTAGTTACTGTGTCAAGTGGTGATGATGATACCAGACATCTCCTAGTTACTGTGTCAAGTGGTGGTGATACCAGACATCTCCTAGTTACTGTGTCAAGTGGTGATGATACCAGACATCTCCTAGTTACTGTGTCAAGTGGTGATGATACCAGACATCTCCTTGTTACTGTGTCAAGTGGTGGTGATACCAGACATCTCCTAGTTACTGTGTCAAGTGGTGATGATACCAGACATCTCCTAGTTACTGTGTCAAGTGGTGATGATACCAGACATCTCCTAGTTACTGTGTCAAGTGGTGATGATGATACCAGACATCTCCTAGTTACTGTGTCAAGTGGTGGTGATACCAGACATCTCCTAGTTACTGTGTCAAGTGGTGATGATACCAGACATCTCCTAGTTACTGTGTCAAGTGGTGATGATGATACCAGACATCTCCTAGTTACTGTGTCAAGTGGTGATGATACCAGACATCTCCTAGTTACTGTGTCAAGTGGTGATGATGATACCAGACATCTCCTTGTTACTGTGTCAAGAGTTGATGATACCAGACATCTCCTAGTTACTGTGTCAAGTGGTGGTGATACCAGACATCTCCTAGTTACTGTGTCAAGTGGTGATGATACCAGACATCTCCTAGTTACTGTGTCAAGTGGTGATGATGATACCAGACATCTCCTAGTTACTGTGTCAAGTGGTGATGATGATACCAGACATCTCCTAGTTACTGTGTCAAGTGGTGATGATACCAGACATCTCCTAGTTACTGTGTCAAGTGGTGATGATACCAGACATCTCCTAGTTACTGTGTCAAGTGGTGGTGATGATACCAGACATCTCCTTGTTACTGTGTCAAGTGGTGGTGATACCAGACATCTCCTTGTTACTGTGTCAAGTGGTGGTGATACCAGACATCTCCTTGTTACTGTGTCAAGTGGTGATGATACCAGACATCTCCTAGTTACTGTGTCAAGTGGTGATGATACCAGACATCTCCTAGTTACTGTGTCAAGTGGTGATGATACCAGACATCTCCTTGTTACTGTGTCAAGTGGTGGTGATACCAGACATCTCCTAGTTACTGTGTCAAGTGGTGATGATACCAGACATCTCCTAGTTACTGTGTCAAGTGGTGATGATACCAGACATCTCCTAGTTACTGTGTCAAGTGGTGATGATACCAGACATCTCCTAGTTACTGTGTCAAGTGGTGATGATACCAGACATCTCCTAGTTACTGTGTCAAGTGGTGGTGGTGATACCAGACATCTCCTAGTTACTGTGTCAAGTGGTGATGATACCAGACATCTCCTAGTTACTGTGTCAAGTGGTGGTGGTGATACCAGACATCTCCTTGTTACTGTGTCAAGTGGTGGTGATACCAGACATCTCCTAGTTACTGTGTCAAGTGGTGGTGATGATACCAGACATCTCCTAGTTACTGTGTCAAGTGGTGGTGGTGATACCAGACATCTCCTAGTTACTGTGTCAAGTGGTGATGATACCAGACATCTCCTAGTTACTGTGTCAAGTGGTGATGATACCAGACATCTCCTTGTTACTGTGTCAAGTGGTGATGATACCAGACATCTCCTAGTTACTGTGTCAAGTGGTGATGATACCAGACATCTCCTTGTTACTGTGTCAAGTGGTGATGATGCCAGACATCTCCTAGTTACTGTGTCAAGTGGTGATGATGCCAGACATCTCCTAGTTACTGTGTCAAGTGGTGATGATACCAGACATCTCCTTGTTACTGTGTCAAGTGGTGATGATACCAGACATCTCCTTGTTACTGTGTCAAGTGGTGATGATACCTGACATCTCCTAGTTACTGTGTCAAGTGGTGGTGATACCAGACATCTCCTAGTTACTGTGTCAAGTGGTGGTGATACCAGACATCTCCTAGTTACTGTGTCAAGTGGTGATGATACCAGACATCTCCTAGTTACTGTGTCAAGTGGTGGTGATACCAGACATCTCCTTGTTACTGTGTCAAGTGGTGGTGATGATACCAGACATCTCCTTGTTACTGTGTCAAGTGGTGATGATACCAGACATCTCCTAGTTACTGTGTCAAGTGGTGGTGATACCAGACATCTCCTAGTTACTGTGTCAAGTGGTGGTGATACCAGACATCTCCTAGTTACTGTGTCAAGTGGTGATGATACCAGACATCTCCTAGTTACTGTGTCAAGTGGTGATGATACCAGACATCTCCTTGTTACTGTGTCAAGTGGTGATGATACCAGACATCTCCTAGTTACTGTGTCAAGTGGTGGTGATACCAGACATCTCCTAGTTACTGTGTCAAGTGGTGATGATACCAGACATCTCCTAGTTACTGTGTCAAGAGTTGATGATACCAGACATCTCCTAGTTACTGTGTCAAGTGGTGATGATACCAGACATCTCCTAGTTACTGTGTCAAGTGGTGATGATACCAGACATCTCCTAGTTACTGTGTCAAGTGGTGATGATACCAGACATCTCCTTGTTACTGTGTCAAGTGGTGATGATACCAGACATCTCCTAGTTACTGTGTCAAGTGGTGATGATACCAGACATCTCCTTGTTACTGTGTCAAGTGGTGGTGATGATACCAGACATCTCCTAGTTACTGTGTCAAGTGGTGATGATACCAGACATCTCCCAGTTACTGTGTCAAGTGGTGATGATACCAGACATCTCCTAGTTACTGTGTCAAGTGGTGATGATGATACCAGACATCTCCTAGTTACTGTGTCAAGTGGTGGTGATACCAGACATCTCCTAGTTACTGTGTCAAGTGGTGATGATACCAGACATCTCCTAGTTACTGTGTCAAGTGGTGATGATACCAGACATCTCCTTGTTACTGTGTCAAGTGGTGATGATACCAGACATCTCCTAGTTACTGTGTCAAGTGGTGATGATACCAGACATCTCCTAGTTACTGTGTCAAGTGGTGATGATACCAGACATCTCCTAGTTACTGTGTCAAGTGGTGATGATGATACCAGACATCTCCTAGTTACTGTGTCAAGTGGTGGTGATACCAGACATCTCCTAGTTACTGTGTCAAGTGGTGATGATACCAGACATCTCCTAGTTACTGTGTCAAGTGGTGATGATGATACCAGACATCTCCTAGTTACTGTGTCAAGTGGTGATGATGATACCAGACATCTCCTAGTTACTGTGTCAAGTGGTGATGATGATACCAGACATCTCCTAGTTACTGTGTCAAGAGTTGATGATACCAGACATCTCCTAGTTACTGTGTCAAGTGGTGGTGATACCAGACATCTCCTAGTTACTGTGTCAAGTGGTGATGATACCAGACATCTCCTAGTTACTGTGTCAAGTGGTGATGATGATACCAGACATCTCCTAGTTACTGTGTCAAGTGGTGATGATGATACCAGACATCTCCTAGTTACTGTGTCAAGTGGTGATGATACCAGACATCTCCTAGTTACTGTGTCAAGTGGTGATGATACCAGACATCTCCTAGTTACTGTGTCAAGTGGTGATGATGATACCAGACATCTCCTAGTTACTGTGTCAAGTGGTGGTGATGATACCAGACATCTCCTTGTTACTGTGTCAAGTGGTGATGATACCAGACATCTCCTAGTTACTGTGTCAAGTGGTGGTGATGATACCAGACATCTCCTAGTTACTGTGTCAAGTGGTGATGATACCAGACATCTCCTTGTTACTGTGTCAAGTGGTGGTGATACCAGACATCTCCTAGTTCCTGTGTCAAGTGGTGGTGATACCAGACATCTCCTAGTTACTGTGTCAAGTGGTGGTGATGATACCAGACATCTCCTTGTTACTGTGTCAAGTGGTGATGATACCAGACAAGAAGAATTATGTGAACCCTTTGGAATTACCTGGATTTCTGCATAAATTGGTCATACAATTTGATCTGATCTTCATCGAAGTCACAACAACAGACAAACACAGTCTGCTTAATCTAATAACACACAAATTATTGTATTTTTCTTGTCTATATTGAATACATAATTTAAACATTCACAGTATTGGTTGGAAAAAGTACGTGAACCCCTAAGCTAATGACTTCTCCAAAAGCTAATTGGAGTCAGGAGTCAGCTAACCTGGAGTCCAATCAATGAGACGAGATTGGAGATGTTGGGTAGAGCTTCCTTGCCCTGTAAAAAACACTCACAAAATGTGAGTTTGCTGTTCACAAGAAGCATTGCCTGATGTGAACCATGCCTCAAACAAAACAGATCTCAGAAGACCTAAGATTAACCTCACTAGGGTACCGCCAACATCCGGTGAAATTGCAGAGCGCCAAATTCAAAAAACAGAAATACTCATTATAACAATTCATAAAACATACAAGTGTTATACATCGGCTTAAAGATGAACTTCTTGTTAATCCAACCACGGTGTCAGATTTCAAAAAGACTTTACGGTGAAAGCATACCATGCGATTATCTGAGAACAGCGCCCAGCAGACAAATCATTACAAACAGTTACCAGCCAAGTACAGGAGTTACACAAGTCAGAAATAGCAACAAAATTCATCACTTACCTTTGATGATCTTCACATGGTTGCACTCACAAGACTCCCATTCACTCAATAAATGTTTGTTTTGTTCGATAAAGTCCCTGTTAATATCCTCAGTTTTGTACGCACGTTTTGTTCAGTAATCCACAGGCTCAAACGATAAATGGAGAAAGTTCAGCACTGTTGCTACTCTCCTTAGGAGTGGCCGTCCTGCAAAGGTGACTGCAAGAGCGCAGCGCAGAATGTTCAATGAGGTTAAGAAGAATCCTAGAGTGTCAGTTAACCTCTCTTGAAACTAGGGGGCACTATTTTTATTTTTGGAAAAATAACATCCCCAAAGTATGTGAAGGGTTGAAACTCAATGGAGGACGTTTTTTCCTTTTTCCCCTTTTCCCCTCTAATTTTGCACGCCCAATTTTTCCGTTTTTGACTTGTTAAAAAAGCTTGAAATATCCAATAAATGTCGTTCCACTTCATGATTGTGTCCCACTTCTTGTTGATTCTTCACAAAAAAATACAGTTTTATATCTTTATGTTTGAAGCCTGAAATGTGGCAGAAGGTCGCAAAGTTCAAGGGGGCCGAATACTTTCGCAAGGCACTGTATTTTCCCCCGTTCTACGCTTGACAAACAGTTCCCTCATTCCACCACTTGGCACTGTGCGTACACATGGTCATGGCTGTGAGTACATTTACGCACACTCTCTCAAGGAAATGTTCACACAAATCAATCTCACACTCTCAAGGAAATGTTCACACAGATCAATCTCACACTCTCAAGGAAATGTTCACACAGATCAATCTCACACTCTCAAGGAAATGTTAACACAGATCAATCTCACTCTCTCAAGGAAATGTTCACACAAATCAATCTCACACTCTCAAGGACATGTTCACACAGATCAATCTCACACTCTCAAGGAAATGTTAACACAGATCAATCTCACTCTCTCAAGGAAATGTTCACACAGATCAATCTCACACTCTCAAGGAAATGTTCACACAGATCAATCTCACTCTCTCAAGGAAATGTTCACACAGATCAATCTCACACTCTCAAGGAAATGTTCACACAGATCAATCTCACTCTCTCAAGGAAATGTTCACACAGATCAATCTCACTCTCTCAAGGAAATGTTAACACAGATCAATCTCACTCTCTCAAGGAAATGTTCACACAGATCAATCTCACACTCTCAAGGAAATGTTCACACAGATCAATCTCACTCTCTCAAGGAAATGTTCACACAAATCAATCTCACACTCTCACGGACATGTTCACACAGATCAATCTCACACTCTCAAGGAAATGATCCCACGCGTGCTCGATAAATTACGCCCCAGGTCTTTTTATCTGGCCGGTCTAATGCTTCTTGAAGTAGCTAGATTGTACGAGTCCGTCCACGTCTTTCTTCTCCGTCTCAGCCAGTTCAGTGTCCTTCCTCAGGCTCTATGCTACGTAGGGGGGGGATACTGTTCAAGCTTGAGACAATTGAGATATGGATTGTGTAATGTGTGTCATTCAGAGGGTGAATTGGGCAAGACAAAAATATTTTCAGCACCATTGAACGGGGTGTGGTTGTAGATGCCAGGCGCACCGGTTTGAGTGTGTGAAGAACTGCAACGCTGCTGGATGTTTTTCCCCCCATGCTCAATAGTTTCAAGAATGGTCCACCACTCAAAGGACATCCAGCCAACTTGACACATCTGTGCGAAGCATTGGAGTCAACATGGGCCAGCAACTCTAACATTGGCAAAAGGTCTAATGTTGTCTTCCAGCCAACTGTAACGCTGGTGACAGGTCTAATGTTGTCTTCCAGCCAACTGTAATGCTGGTGACAGGTCTAATGTTGTCTTCCAGCCAACTGTAACGCTGGTGACAGGTCTAATGCTGGTGACAGGTCTAATGTTGTCTTCCAGCCAACTGTAACGCTGGTGACAGGTCTAATGCTGGTGACAGGTCTAATGTTGTCTTCCAGCCAACTGTAATGCTGGTGACAGGTCTAATGTTGTCTTCCAGCCAACTGTAACGCTGGTGACAGGTCTAATGCTGGTGACAGGTCTAATGCAGGTCCATGTGGATGGATGAGTAATGAATCGGCCAGGACGAGCAGATCTAGCCGGTATCAGGTCAGATGCTCTTTAGAGTCCCTGGTATGTCTTCTGGATGAGGTACTATAGAGGTACTGTTGCCTTATGTAATTACCTGATATAATTATCTTACATAGAAGGGTAGAAATTATTTGTGTTTGTCTCTCTCTCTGCCCACCCCATTCTCCCTCTTCCCCCTTCCTCTCTCTTTTTCTCTCTCCCTCTATTCTCCCCTCTCTCTCTCTTCTCCCCTCTCTCTCTCTTGTCCCCTCTCTCTCTCTTCTCCCCTCTTTCTCTCTTCTCCCTCTCTCTTCTCCCCTCTCTCTCTCTTCTCATCTTTCTCATCTCTCCCTGTCTGCTGTCTAACCATCTGTTCCTGTAGAGCTAGCATGAGTCACAGGCCAGATCTGAGCAATGGCATCTGGGTACCATGACCACCTGCCTGCCTGTTACAACTCAGATTTTCACCCCCAACCCTCTCTCTGCCTTTCCTGCCTGCCTGTACCTCCTACTGTAAATCTTCATACCTCTCTATATACCTCTCTATATAGCTCTATGAATCTCTATATACCTCTCTTTAAATCTCTATATACCTCTCTATATACCTCTCTGTGTCTCTATATACCTCTCTATATAGCTATCTATATACCTCTCTGTGTCTCTATATACCTCTACATACCTCTCTACATACCTCTCCATGTACCTCTCTACATATCTCTCTATGTACCTCTCTATAAATCTCCATGTACCTCTCTATGTACCTCTCTATGTACCTCTCTATAAATCTCCATGTACCTCTCTATATACCTCTCTATATACCTCTCTGTGTCTCTATATACCTCTCCATGTACCTCTCTATATACCTCTCTATATACCTCTCTATGTACCTCTCTATATACCTCTCTATATACCTCTCCATATACCTCTCTATATACCTCTCTATATACCTCTCTATATACCTCTCTATATACCTCTCTATATACCTCTCCATGTACCTCTCTATATACCTCTCTATATACATCTCTATGTACCTCTCTAAATACCTATATACCTCTCTATGTACCTCTCTATATAAATATCTATATACCTCTCTATGTCCAGTTGAAGTCAGAAGTTTACATACACCTTAGCCAAATACATTTGACCTCAGTTTTACACAATTCCTGACATTTCATCCCAGTAAAAATCCCCTCTCTGTCAGTTAAGATCACCACTTAATTTTAAGAATGTAAAATGTCGAAATAATAGTAGAGAGAAAGATTTATTTCAGCTTTTATTTCTTTTCACTTTGGAAGTCTGCTTAGGGTCATTGTCTATTTGGAAGTCTGCTTGGGGTCATTGTCTATTTGGAAGTCTGCTTGGGGTCATTGTCTATTTGGAAGTCTGCTTGGGGTCATTGTCTATTTGGAAGTCTGCTTGGGGTCATTGTCCATTTGGAAGTCTGCTTGGGGTCATTGTCCATTTGGAAGTCTGCTTGGGGTCATTGTCTATTTGGAAGTCTGCTTGGGGTCATTGTCCATTTGGAAGTCTGCTTGGGGTCATTGTCCATTTTGGAAGTCTGCTTGGGGTCATTGTCTATTTTGGAAGTCTGCTTGGGGTCATTGTCCATTTGGAAGTCTGCTTGGGGTCGTTGTCTATTTGGAAGTCTGCTTGGGGTCATTGTCCATTTGGAAGACCCATATGTGACCAAACTTTAACTTCCTGACTGATGTCTTGAGATGTTGTTTCAATATATAAAACAAAATGTTCCTTCCTCATGATGCCATGTATTTTGTGTGGGGCCCTCCTGCAGCAATGCACCCACACAGCTCAGCATTCAACACCATAGTACCGTCCAAACTCATCATTAAACTTGAGACCCTGGGTTTTGACCCCGCCCTGTGCAACTGGGTGTTGGAGTTTCTGACGGGCCGCCCCCAGGTGGTGAAGGTAGGAAACAACATCTCCACCCAGCTGATCATCAACACTTGGGCCCCACAAGGGTGCGTTCTGAGCCCTTGCGGGCTAATTTCCTCAGTGTACACATCAGGGACAAACTGAAATGGTCCACCCACACAGACAGTGTGGTGAAGAAGGCGCAACAGTGCCTCTTCAACTTGCGGAGGCTTTGGCTTGTCACCTAAAACCCTCACAAACTTTTACAGATGCACAATCGAGAGGATCCTGTCGGGCTGTATCACCGCCTGGTACGGCAACTGCTCCGCCCACAACCGTAAGGCTCTCCAGAGGGTAGTGCGGTCTGCACAACGCATCACAGAGGGGGAAACTAACTACCCTCGAGGACACCTACACCACCCGATGTCACAGGAAGGCCATAAAGATCATCAAGGATAACAACCACCCGAGCCACTGCCTGTTCACCCCGCTATCATCCAGAAGGCGAGGTCAGTACAGGTGCATCAAAGCTGGGACCGAGAGACTGAAAAACAGCTTCTATCTCAAGCCCATCAGACTGTTAAACAGCCACTGCTAACATTGAGTGGCTGCTGCCAACAAACTGACTCAACTCCAGCCACTTTAAAAATGGGAATTGATGGGAATTGATGTAAAATATCTCACTAGCCACTTTAAACAATGCTACTTAATATAATGTTTACATACCCTACATTACTCATCTCATATGTATATGTATATACTGTACTCTATATCATCGAGACCATCTACTGCATCTTGCCTATGCCGTTCTGTCCCATCACTCATTCATAGAAACTAAAACAAGAAGCTCCCACGCTGAGTGTCCAACGCTGGTCCGACCAAGCTGATTCCACACTCCAAGACTGCTTCCATCACGTGGACTGGGATATGTTTCGTATTGCGTCAGACAACAACATTGACGAATACGCTGATTCGGTGTGCGAGTTCATTAGAACGTGCTTTGAAGATTTCATTCCCATAGCAACGATTAAAACATTCCCTAACCAGAAACCGTGGATTGATGGCAGCATTCGCGTGAAACTGACTGGTAACTGGTAACATGACTGAATACAAACAGTGCAGCTATTCCCTCCGCAAGGCTATCAAACAAGCTAAGCGTCAGTATAGAGACAAAGTAGAATCTCAATTCAACAGCTCAGACACAAGAGGTATGTGGCAGGGTCTACAGTCAATCACGGACTACAAGAAGAAAACCAGCCCAGTCACGGACCAGGATGTCTTGCTCCCAGGCAGACTAAATAACTTTTTTGCCCGCTTTGAGGACAATACAGTGTCACTGACATGCCCTGCAATGAAAACATGCGTACTCTCCTTCACTGCAGCCGAGGTGAGTAAAACATTTAAACGTGTTAACCCTCGCAAGGCTGCAGGCCAAGACGGCATCCCCAGCCGCGCCCTCAGAGCATGCGCAGACCAGCTGGCTGGTGTGTTTACGGACATATTCAATCAATCCCTATACCAGTCTGCTGTTCCCACATGCTTCAAGAGGGCCACCATTGTTCCTGTTCCCAAGAAAGCTAAGGTAACTGAGCTAAACGACTACCGCCCCGTAGCAATTACTTCCGGCATCATGAAGTGCTTTGAGAGACTAGTCAAGGACCATATCACCTCCACCCTACCTGACACCCTAGACCCACTCCAATTTGCTTACCGCCCAAACAGGTCCACAGACGATGCAATCTCAACCACACTGCACACTGCCCTAACCCATCTGGACAAGAGGAATACCTATGTGAGAATGCTGTTCATCGACTACAGCTCGGCATTTAACACCATAGTACCCTCCAAGCTCGTCATCAAGCTCGAGACCCTGGGTCTCGACCCCGCCCTGTGCAACTGGGTACTGGACTTCCTGACGGGCCACCCCCAGGTGGTGAGGGTAGGCAACAACATCTCCACCCCGCTGATCCTCAACACTGGGGCCCCACAAGGGTGCGTTCTGAGCCCTCTCCTGTACTCCCTGTTCACCCACGACTGCGTGGCCACGCACGCCTCCAACTCAATCATCAAGTTTGCGGACGACACAACAGTGGTATGCTTGATTACCAACAACGACGAGACGGCCTACAGGGAAGAGGTGAGGGCCCTCGGAGTGTGGTGTCAGGAAAATAACCTCACACTCAACGTCAACAAAACTAAGGAGATGATTATGGACTTCAGGAAACAGCAGAGGGAACACCCCCCTATCCACATCGATGGAACAGTAGTGGAGAGGGTAGTAAGTTTTAAGTTCCTCGGCATACACATCACAGACAAACTGAATTGGTCCACCCACACAGACAGCATCGTGAAGAAGGCGCAGCAGCGCCTCTTCAACCTCAGGAGGCTGAAGAAATTCGGCTTGTCACCAAAAGCACTCACAAACTTCTACAGATGCACAATCGATAGCATCCTGGCGGGCTGTATCACCGCCTGGTACGGCAACTGCTCCGCGCACAACCGTAAGGCTCTCCAGAGGGTAGTGAGGTCTGCACAACGTATCACCGGGGGCAAACTACCTGCCCTCCAGGACACCTACACCACCCGATGTTACAGGAAGGCCATAAAGATCATCAAGGACATCAACCACCCGAGCCACTGCCAGTTCACCCCGCTATCATCCAGAAGGCGAGGTCAGTACAGGTGCATCAAAGCTGGGACCGAGAGACTGAAAAACAGCTTCTATCTCAAGGCCATCAGACTGTTAAACAGCAACCACTAACATTGAGTGGCTGCTGCCAACACACTGACTCAACTCCAGCCACTTTAATAATGGGAATTGATGGGAAATTATGTAAAATATATCACTAGCCACTTTAAACAATGCTACCTAATATAATGTTTACATACCCTACATTATTCATCTCATATGTATACGTATATACTGTACTCTATATCATCTACTGCATCCTTATGTAATACATGTATCACTAGCCACTTTAACTATGCCACTTTGTTTACATACTCATCTCATATGTATATACTGTACTCGATATCTTGCCTATGCTGCTCTGTACCATCACTCATTCATATATCTTTATGTACATATTCTTTATCCCCTTACACTGTGTATAAAACAGTAGTTTTGGAATTGTTAGTTAGATTACTTGTTGGTTATTACTGCATTATTGCATTAAGCATTTCGCTACACTCGCATTAACATCTGCTAACCATGTGTATGTGACAAATGCATTGGATTTGATTTGATTTGATATACTGTACTGTATATATATATGAGTGTTGACGAAGACAAGGCTGGAGATCACTCTATCATGCTGATTGAGTTTGAATAACAGACTGGAAGCTTCTAAAGGAGGGTGGTGCTTGGAATCATTGTTCTTCCTTTGTCAACCATGGTTACCTGCAAGGAAACACGTGCCGTCATCATTGCTTTGCACAAAAAGGGCTTCACAGGCAAGGATATTTCTGCCAGTAAGATTGCACCTAAATCAACCATTTATCGGATCATCAAGAACTTCAAGGAGAGCGATTCAATTGTTGTGAAGAAGGCTTCAGGGTGCCCAAGAAAGTACCGCAAGCGCCAGGACCGTCTCCTAAAGTTGATTCAGCTGCAGGAACGGGGCACCACAGACTGATATTCTGCAAAAGGTACAGGGATTGGACTGCTGAGGACTGGGGTAAAGTCATTTTCTTTGATCAATTCTCTCTATGATTGTTTGGGGCATCTGGAAAAAAGTTTGCCCTTAGAAGACAAGGTGAGCGCTACCATCAGTCCTGTGTCATGCCAACAGTAAAGCATCCTGAGACCATTCATGTGTGGAGTTGCTTCTCAGCCAAGGGAGTGGGCTCACTCACAATATTACCTAAGAACACAGCCATGAATAAAGAATGGTACCAACACATCCTCCGAGAGCAACTTCTCCCAACCATCCAGGAACAGTTTGGTGACGAACAATGCATTATCCAGCATGATGGAGCACCTTGCCATAAGGAAAAACTAAGTGGCTCGGGGAACAAAACATTGATATTTTGGGTCCATGGCCAGGAAACTCCCCAGACCTTAATCCCATTGAGAACTTGTGGTCACCCTCAAGAGGCGGGTGGACAAACAAAACCCCACAAATTCTGACAAACTCCAAGCATTGATTATGCAAGAATGGGCTGCCATCAGTCAGGATGTGGCCCAGAAGTCAGTTGACAGCATGCCAGGGCGGATTGCAGAGGTCTTGAAAAAGAAGGGTAAACAATGCAAATATTGACTCTTTGCATCAACTTCATGTAATTACATTTACATTTAAGTCATTTAGCAGACGCTCTTATCCAGAGCGACTTACAAATTGGTGAATTCACCTTCTGACATCCAGTGGAACAGCCACTTTACAATAGTGCATCTAAATCATTAAGGGGGGGGGTGGTGAGAAGGATTACTTATCCTATCCTAGGTATTCCTTGAAGAGGTGGGGTTTCAGGTGTCTCCGGAAGGTGGTGATTGACTCCGCTGTCCTGGCGTCGTGAGGGAGTTTGTTCCACCATTGGGGGGCCAGAGCAGCGAACAGTTTTGACTGGGCTGAGCGGGAACTGTACTTCCTCAATGGTAGGGAGGCGAGCAGGCCAGAGGTGGATGAACGCAGTGCCCTTGCTTGGGTGTAGGGCCTGATCAGAGCCTGGAGGTACTGCGGTGCCGTTCCCCTCACAGCTCCGTAGGCAAGCACCATGGTCTTGTAGCGGATGCGAGCTTCAACTGGAAGCCAGTGGAGAGAGCGGAGGAGCGGGGTGACGTGAGAGAACTTGGGAAGGTTGAACACCAGACGGGCTGCGGCGTTCTGGATGAGTTGTAGGGGTTTAATGGCACAGGCAGGGAGCCCAGCCAACAGCGAGTTGCAGTAATCCAGACGGGAGATGACAAGTGCCTGGATTAGGACCTGCGCCGCTTCCTGTGTGAGGCAGGGTCGTACTCTGCGGATGTTGTAGAGCATGAACCTACAGGAACGGGCCACCGCCATGATGTTGGTTGAGAACGACAGGGTGTTGTCCAGGATCACGCCAAGGTTCTTAGCGCTCTGGGAGGAGGACACAATGGAGTTGTCAACCGTGATGGCGAGATCATGGAACGGGCAGTCCTTCCCCGGACTGCCCGTTCCATGGTGTCAGAGATCTTTTCATCTCTGACACCATGTATTTCTCTTTTGTTCTCGCCCCCTCATTCTCTCTCTCTCTCTGATCACCCAAACATTCCCACTCCTCTCTCTCTCTCTGTCACCCCCTAATTCCCAATCCTCCTCCCTCTCTCTCTCTCTCTCTCTCTCTCTCTCTCTCTCTCTCTCTCTCTCTCAATAAAAGCCTTTGACACTTATGAAATGCTTGTAATTGTACTTCAGTTTTCCACAGTAACATCTGACAAAAATATATAAAGGCACTGAAGCAGCAAACTTTGTGGAAATTAATATTTGTGTCCTTCTCAAAACTTTTGGCCACGACTGGGTCTGCTAGGAAAGTGGTGTCTGTGTGTCGTCCGACTCAGTGGTTCCCAAGCTTTTTTTTACTCAGGCCCCCATTCCAGCATTGGGTAACATCCCACGTCCATGAGTCCATGAGAACAGTAGAGTAGGGTTATTGATTATATGGTGATTGATTAGCCACATCAATCTAGTCCATGAGAACAGTAGAGTAGGGTTATTGATTATATGGTGATTGATTAGCCACATCAATCTAGTCCATGAGAACAGTAGAGTAGGGCTATTGATTATATGGTGATTGATTAGCCACATCAATCTAGTCCATGAGAACAGTAGAGTAGGGTTATTGATTATATGGTGATTGATTAGCCACATCAATCTAGTCCATGAGAACAGTAGAGTAGGGTTATTGATTATATGGTGATTGATTAGCCACATCAATCTAGTCCATGAGAACAGTAGAGTAGGGTTATTGATTATATGGTGATTGATTAGCCACATCAATCTAGTCCATGAGAACAGTAGAGTAGGGTTATTGGTTATATGGTGATTGATTAGCCACATCAATCTAGTCCATGAGAACAGTAGAGTAGGGTTATTGATTATATGGTGATTGATTAGCCACATCAATCTAGTCCATGAGAACAGTAGAGTAGGGTTATTGGTTATATGGTGATTGATTAGCCACATCAATCTAGTCCATGAGAACAGTAGAGTAGGGTTATTGGTTATATGGTGATTGATTAGCCACATCAATCTAGTCCATGAGAATAGTAGAGTAGGGTTATTGGTTATATGGTGATTGATTAGCCACATCAATCTAGTCCATGAGAACAGTAGAGCACGGTTATTGATTATATGGTGATTGATTAGCCACATCAATCTAGTCCATGAGAACAGTAGAGTAGGGTTATTGATTATATGGTGATTGATTAGCCACATCAATCTAGTCCATGAGAACAGTAGAGTAGGGTTATTGATTATATGGTGATTGATTAGCCACATCAATCTAGTCCATGAGAACAGTAGAGTAGGGTTATTGATTATATGGTGATTGATTAGCCACATCAATCTAGTCCATGAGAACAGTAGAGTAGGGTTATTGATTATATGGTGATTGATTAGCCACATCAATCTAGTCCATGAGAACAGTAGAGTAGGGTTATTGATTATATGGTGATTGATTAGCCACATCAATCTAGTCCATGAGAACAGTAGAGTAGGGTT
This sequence comes from Oncorhynchus masou masou, assembly GCF_036934945.1. NCBI lineage: Eukaryota > Metazoa > Chordata > Actinopteri > Salmoniformes > Salmonidae > Oncorhynchus > Oncorhynchus masou. The sequence continues at coordinate 2,260,258 of NC_088219.1, forward strand.
ATTGATTATATGGTGATTGATTAGCCACATCAATCTAGTCCATGAGAACAGTAGAGTAGGGTTATTGATTATATGGTGATTGATTAGCCACATCAATCTAGTCCATGAGAACAGTAGAGTAGGGTTATTGATTATATGGTGATTGATTAGCCACATCAATCTAGTCCATGAGAACAGTATAGTAGGGTTATTGGTTATATGGTGATTGATTAGCCACATCAATCTAGTCCATGAGAACAGTAGAGTAGGGTTATTGGTTATATGGTGATTGATTAGCCACATCAATCTAGTCCATGAGAATAGTAGAGTAGGGTTATTGGTTATATGGTGATTGATTAGCCACATCAATCTAGTCCATGAGAACAGTAGAGCACGGTTATTGATTATATGGTGATTGATTAGCCACATCAATCTAGTCCATGAGAACAGTAGAGTAGGGTTATTGATTATATGGTGATTGATTAGCCACATCAATCTAGTCCATGAGAACAGTAGAGTAGGGTTATTGATTATATGGTGATTGATTAGCCACATCAATCTAGTCCATGAGAACAGTAGAGTAGGGTTATTGATTATATGGTGATTGATTAGCCACATCAATCTAGTCCATGAGAACAGTAGAGTAGGGTTATTGATTATACGGTGATTGATTAGACAGATCAATCTAGTCCATGAGAACAGTAGAGTAGGGTTATTGATTATATGGTGATTGATTAGACAGATCAATCTAGTCCATGAGAACAGTAGAGTAGGGTTATTGATTATATGGTGATTGATTAGCCACATCAATCTAGTCCATGAGAACAGTAGAGTAGGGTTATTGATTATATGGTGATTGATTAGACAGATCAATCTAGTCCATGAGAACAGTAGAGTAGGGTTATTGATTATATGGTGATTGATTAGACAGATCAATCTAGTCCATGAGAACAGTAGAGTAGGGTTATTGATTATATGGTGATTGATTAGCCACATCAATCTAGTCCATGAGAACAGTAGAGTTGGGTTATTGATTATATGGTGATTGATTAGACAGATCAATCTAGTCCATGAGAACAGTAGAGTAGGGTTATTGATTATATGGTGATTGATTAGACAGATCAATCTAGTCCATGAGAACAGTAGAGTAGGGTTATTGATTATATGGTGATTGATTAGCCACATCAATCTAGTCCATGAGAACAGTAGAGTTGGGTTATTGATTATATGGTGATTGATTAGACAGATCAATCTAGTCCATGAGAACAGTAGAGTAGGGTTATTGATTATATGGTGATTGATTAGCCACATCAATCTAGTCCATGAGAACAGTAGAGTAGGGTTATTGATTATATGGTGATTGATTAGCCACATCAATCTAGTCCATGAGAACAGTAGAGTTGGGTTATTGATTATATGGTGATTGATTAGACAGATCAATCTAGTCCATGAGAACAGTAGAGTAGGGTTATTGATTATATGGTGATTGATTAGCCACATCAATCTAGTCCATGAGAACAGTAGAGTAGGGTTATTGATTATATGGTGATTGATTAGCCACATCAATCTAGTCCATGAGAACAGTAGAGTAGGGTTATTGATTATATGGTTATTGATTAGCCACATCAATCTAGTCCATGAGAACAGTAGAGTAGGGTTATTGGTTATATGGTGATTGATTAGACAGATCAATCTAGTCCATGAGAACAGTAGAGTAGGGTTATTGATTATATGGTTATTGATTAGCCACATCAATCTAGTCCATGAGAACAGTAGAGTAGGGTTATTGGTTATATGGTGATTGATTAGACAGATCAATCTAGTCCATGAGAACAGTAGAGTAGGGTTATTGATTATATGGTTATTGATTAGCCACATCAATCTAGTCCATGAGAACAGTAGAGTAGGGTTATTGATTATATGGTTATTGATTAGACAGATCAATCTAGTCCATGAGAACAGTAGAGTAGGGTTATTGGTTATATGGTGATTGATTAGACAGATCAATCTAGTCCATGAGAACAGTAGAGTAGGGTTATTGATTATATGGTTATTGTTTAGACAGATCAGGTTCTCCACTGACTGCTTTGTTGTCCATTCTACTCATGATTCACACACACCTGTCCAAATCTTTTCATCTCTGACACCATGTATTTCTCTTTTGTTCTCGCCCCCTCATTCTCTCTCTCTCTCTGTCACCCCCTAATTCCCAATCCTCCTCCCTCTCTCTCTCTCTCTCTCTCTCTCTGTCTCTCTCTCTCTCTTTGTCTCTGTCGCCCCCTAATTCCCAATCCTCTCTCTCTCTCTCTCTCTCTCTCTCTCTTGTCCCTGTCGCCCCCTAATTCCCAATCCTCTCTCTCTCTCTCTCTCTCTCTCTCTCTCTCTCTCTCTCACTCCCACTCCTCTCTCTCTTAACTCAAATCAATTTAAGGGGTTTTATTGGCATGGGAAACATATCTTTACATTGCCAAAATAAGTTAAATAGTTTATCAAATTCGAATTATTTGTGTGTCTGTGTAATCTTGGGGAAATATGTGTCTCTATTATGGTTTCCACCTCATCTCAGTTTCCACCTCATGTTGTGGGCAGTGAGCACATAGCCTGTCTTCTCTTGAGAGCCATGTCTGCCTACGGCGGCTTTTCTCAATAGCAAGGCTATGCTCACTGAGTCTGTACATAGTCAAAGCTTTCCTTAAGTTTGGGTCAGTCACAGTGGTCAGGTATTCTGCCACTGTGTACTCTCTGTTTAGGGCCAAATAGCATTCTAGTTTGCTCGGTTTTTGTTCATTCTTTCCAATGTGTCAAGTAATTATCTTTTTGTTTTCTCATGATTTGGTTGGATTGAATTGTGTTGCTGGTTTGGGAATCGCTTCCTTTTAGTTGGTTGTAGAATTTAACGTCTCTTTTCTGGATTTTGATCATTAGAGGGTATCGGTATCGGTATTGGTTGGTGAGCGGACCCTAGACCTCATAACCCTAATTATTTTCAGTTGAAGTCGGAAGTTTACATATACTTAAATTGGAGTCATTAAAACTAGTTTTTTAAACACTACACACATTTCTTATTAACAAACTATAGTTTCGGCAAGTCGGTTAGGACATCTACTTAGTGCCTGACACAAGTAATTTTTCCAGTAGTTGTTTATAGACAGATTATTTAACTTATAATTCACTGTATCACAATTCCAGTGGGTCAGAAGTTTACATACACTAAGTTGACTGTTCCTTTAAACAGCTTGGAAAATTCCAGATTATGATGTCATGGCTTTAGAAGCTTCTGATAGGCTCCTTGCCCTCATTTGAGGCAATTGGAGGTGTACCTGTGGATGTCTTTCAAGGCCTACCTTCAAACTCAGTGCCTCTTTGCTTGACATCATGGGAAAACCAAAGAAATCAGCCAAGACCTTAGAAGAAAAATTCTAGACCTCCACAAGTCTGGTTCATGCTTGAGAGCAATTTCCAAACGCCTGAAGGTACCACGTTCATCTGTACAAACAATAGTACGCAAGTATAAACTCCATGGGACCACACAGCCGTCATACCGCTCAGGAAGGAGATGCGTTCTGTCTCCTAGAGATGAACGTACTTTGGTGCGAAAAGGCAAATCAATCCCAGAACAACAGCAAAGGACGTTGTGAAGATGCTGGAGGAAACAGGCACAAACGTATCTATATCCACAGTAAAATGCGTCCTATATCGACATAACCTGAAAGGTGCTCAGCAAGGAAGAAGCCACTGCTCCAACACTGCCATGAAAAAAACGGGGGAAAAAAAAGCCAGACTACAGTTTGGGACAAAGATGGTACTTTTTAGAGAAATGTCTTCTGGTCTGATGAAACAAAAATATAACTGTTTGGCCATAATGACCATTGTTATCCACCTCTGGCCTGCTCGCCTCCCTACCACTGAGGAAGTACAGTTCCCGCTCAGCCCAGTCAAAACTGTTCGCTGCTCTGGCCCCCCAATGGTGGAACAAACTCCCTCACGACGCCAGGACAGCGGAGTCAATCACCACCTTCCGGAGACACCTGAAACCCCACCTCTTCAAGGAATACCTAGGATAGGATAAGTAATCCTTCTCACCCCCCCTTAAATGATTTAGATGCACTATTGTAAAGTGGCTGTTCCACTGGATGTCATAAGGTGAATTCACCAATTTGTAAGTCGCTCTGGATAAGAGCGTCTGCCAAATGACTTAATGTAAATGTGTAAATGTTATGTTTGGAGGGAAAAGGGGGATGTTTGCAAGCCAAAGAACACCATCCCAACTGGGTAGCACGGGGGTGGCAGCATCATGTTGTGGGGGTGCTTTGCTGCAGGAGGGACTGGTGCACTTTACAAAATAGATGGTCATGATGAGGAAGTGAAAATTATGGGGATATCTGGAAGCAACATCTCAAGACATCAGTCAGGAAGTTAAAGCTTGGTCACAAATGGGTCTTCCAAATGGACAATGACCCCAGGCATACTTCCAAAGTTGTGGCAAAATGGCTTAAGGACAACAAAGTCAAGGTATTGGAGTGGCCATCACAAAGCCCTGACCTCAATCCTATAGAAAATTTGTGGGCAGAACTGAAAAAGTGTGTGCGAGCAAGGAGGCCTACAAACCTGACTCAGTTACACAAGCTCTGTCAGGAGGAATGGCCCCAAATCCACCCAACTTATTGTGGGAAGCTTGTGGAAGGCAACCCGAAACATTTGACCCAAGTTAAATAATTTAAAGGCAATGCTACCAAATACTAATTGAGTGTATGTTAACTTCTGACCCACTGGGAATGTGATGAAAGAAATAAAAGCTGAAATAAATCATTCTCTCTGCTATTATTCTGCCATTTCACATTCTTAAAATAAAGCGGTGATCCTAACTGTCCTAAAACAGGGAATTTTTACGAGGATTAAATGTAAGGAATGGTGATAAACCATCCATAAATCTAGTTGGCTAAGGTGTATGTAAACCTCCACCTTCAACTGTATGTCAAATTTGATGTTCCTTTTAATGCCCTTCTTGCCTTGTCTCTCAGATGGTTCACAGCTTTGTGGGAGTTACCTGTGGCGCTGACGTTTAGGCCAAGGTATGTATAGTTTTTTGTGTGCTCGAGGGCAACGGTGTCTAGATGGAATTTGTATTTGTGGTCCTGGCGACTGGACCTTTTTTGAACACCATTATTTTGGTCTTACTGAGATTTACTGTCAGGGCCCAGGTCTGACAGAATCTGTGCATAAGATCTAGGTGCTGCTGCAGGCCCTCCTTGGTTGGTGACAGAAGCACCAGATCATCAGAAAACAGTAGATGTTTGACTCCAGATTCTAGTAGGGTGAGGCCGGGTGCTGCAGACTGTTCTAGTGCCCTCACCAATTGGTTGATATATATGTTGAAGAGGGTTGGGCTTAAGCTGCATCCCTGTTACGGATAGATAACTCTTGGGTGTCTAGATGGAATCTGTCTCTCTCTCTGTCTCTCTGTCTCTGTCTCTCTGTCTCTGTCTCTCTCTGCCTCTCTCTCTCTGTCTCTCTCTGTCTCTCTCTTGCTCTCTCTCATTCCCACTATTCCCCTTTCTCTCTCTTGCTCCCACCCCATATTTCCCCCTAATCCCTCATTCCCCTCCTCTCTCTCCTCCCTCCCTCTGTCTCCCCTTCCCTCTCTCTCTCTATTTCTTTCTCTCTCTTTATCAAGGACATCTGTGACTCTTATTCCCGATACACATGAAGGTGGGGATTGGATGCTTAGGGACGTCTCCCCCACCCCCTCTCTTTCTCTAGATTGGGTGTTCAGGGATCCCTGTCTTGCCCAGTGACTGGATGAACAAACATAGAAGAGGATGTGATGATGAGAGGAAGGATGGATGAGAGGAGTGATGATGTAACATGGGGATGCTGACGTGTGCAGATCAGAGAGAGAGAGAGCTGTGTGTGTGTGTGTGTGTGTGTGTGTGTGTGTGTGTGTGTGTGTGTGTGTGTGTGTGTGTGTGTGTGTGTGCGTGCGTGCGTGCGTGCGTGCGTGCGTGCGTGCGTGCGTGTGTGTGTGTGCGTGTGTGTGTACGTCAACTGTAACTAGGGGAAGAGAGGTAGCAAAGCCTATCTAGGTCACATGAAAAACACATGCAGCCCAGCGCCAAGGAGGCATTCAGCGGGCGTGTGTGTGTGTGTGTGTGTGTGTGTGTGTGTGTGTGTGTGTGTGTGTGTGTGTGTGTGTGTGTGTGTGTGTGTGTGTGTGTGTGTGTGTGTGTGTGTGTGTGTGTGTCTAGGATGCAGTCAGCAGCTTTCACAGTCAAGGAGATATAATCAGTGAATCAGAGGAAAGGTAACACTGGGTTAGTATCTGATTCAATGAAATGCAATTATATTCCTTTCAATTCAAATCCATTCAATTCAATTCCATTCAATTAAATTAATTAGCTTCCATTCCATTCAATTTGACTCAAGTCCATTCCATTCAATTCCATTCAATTCCATTAAATTTGACTCAAGTCCATTCTATACAATTCCATTGAATTCCATTCCATTCACCTGAAACCATATCAATTATATTCCCATACTGGAGCCCATATCAATTATAGTCCCATACAGGAGGCCATTGTAGGTTGTACTGGTACGTCAGATTAGCTAAATCGCTAATTTCTCAGCCTATAGATTCAGAAAAACACCAAGTTGAATGAATAACAGACAAATGTTCATATGGGTGAAAATGATCAAAATATCTATAAAAAAAAAACATGAAACACAAAAACATCAAATTTGACTATAAATGTGTGAAAATGTTGAAATATATATTTATTTGGGAGAATGTAATGTGTTGCAAAAGGTTCAAATGCAAAGCCCTGTTTGACAGAAAGTGTAAATTCACCTTCATTTCTAATGTTTTTTTTTTAAATGACCCTTGTTGAAGTTATTTTTTAGGGTTAACTGAAAGTGTTCACCACATACAGAATCCTTGTTGAACTCACCTCCGATCTAACATTATACAGAATCCTTGTTGAACTCACCTCAGATCTAACATTATACAGAATCCTTGTTGAACTCACCTCCGATCAAACATTATACAGAATCCTTGTTGAACTCACCTCCGATCTAACATTATACAGAATCCTTGTTGAACTCACCTCCGATCTAACATTATACAGAATCCTTGTTGAACTCACCTCAGATCTAACATTATACAGAATCCTTGTTGAACTCACCTCCGATCTAACATTATACAGAATCCTTGTTGAACTCACCTCAGATCTAACATTATACAGAATCCTTGTTGAACTCACCTCCGATCTAACATTATACAGAATCCTTGTTGAACTCACCTCCGATCTAACATTATACAGAATCCTTGTTGAACTCACCTCAGATCTAACATTATACAGAATCCTTGTTGAACTCACCTCAGATCTAACATTATACAGAATCCTTGTTGAACTCACCTCAGATCTAACATTATACAGAATCCTTGTTGAACTCACCTCAGATCTAACATTATACAGAATCCTTGTTGAACTCACCTCAGATCTAACATTATACAGAATCCTTGTTGAACTCACCTCAGATCTAACATTATACAGAATCCTTGTTGAACTCACCTCAGATCTAACATTATACAGAATCCTTGTTGAACTCACCTCAGATCTAACATCATACAGTAACACCATTACAAAGTCAACTGTGGATCTCCTTCGATCATAAATCTTGATCTAATCTCCCGGAACGTCACAGGCACCAAACGTAGGGCCCTGTAAAATCTATTTTATTCCCAAATTTCGTTTTTTTACGATTTGTTTTTCCAGGTTTCTGATGTTTCAAAATCACACCTTTTTTATATATAGAAAATCAACAATTCTTAAACCACATCAAGAAACCATCTTTGAAACTGGGACAAATGTGTGGTGTAGATAGCCTTTAAATCAAGTTCCAGTGCCTTTAAATCAAGTTCCAGCAAGACTTGTTTGGTTAGAGCTGTTTCTATGCCGCACGTGATTGCAGAGTTTTCAAAATAAATCGCCATTGATATAATCATGACAGCATCCTGCCAGGTTGATCACAGGCTACTTTGTAGTTCACATTGAACTGAGAAGGTTTTTTCGGAAAGCCTTTCCATCTAGCAGAAGATGGTTGTCATTAGCATCATCGCTAACTTCTGTACCAAATATTAAGTTCTGCTTTTCTGATGTATCAAATACTTATGTCATGCAATAAAATGCTAATTAAATACTTAAAAATCATACAACGATTTTCTGGATTTTTGTTTTAGATTCCGTCTCTCACAGTTGAAGTGTACCTATGATAGAAATTACAGACCTCTACATGCTTTGTAAGTAGGAAAACCTGCAAAATCGGCAGTGTATCAAATACTTGTTCTCCCCACTGTATATAAGTGATATAGAAACTCACACACAGACAGACAGACAGACAGACAGACAGACAGTTAAAAAAAGTTTGAAATATCCAATAAATGTCGTTCCACTTCATGATTGTGTCCCACTTGTTGTTGATTCTTCACAAAAAAATACAGTTTTATATCTTTATGTTTGAAGCCTGAAATGTGGCAAAAGGTTGCAAACTTCAAGGGGGCCGAATACTTTCGCAAGGCACTGTATATTCAATAATATATCAACTGAGTGTGTAGATTTTTCCATAACAGCGGGATAATGGCGGCTTTACTCAATTACACAAAACTCACTCTGAGAGCCCCCACCTATCCACTTACGCAATGTGATCCTTCACGCTCATTTTTCAAAATAAAAGCCTGAAACTATGTCTAAAGACTGTTGACAACTTAGGGAAGCCATAGAAAAAGGGATCTGGTTGATATCCCTATGGAGGATAGGCATGCATAGGAACAGAGAAGTTCCAAACATCGAAGATCATGTCATCAGACTAAGACCCTCGATATTTATTGGAAAGGAGCATCAAGCTCATCACCGTGCACTTTCAGCACCCTGTGAAGGTCATTGTTGATACTCAGCATTAAGGAGAGCGATTGGGGGTGAGAACCTGCGATAGACTAGTGTCCTGTCCAGGGGGTGTACTGGTACATCAAGCTGTCTCACACCACAGAAACAGGAGATAGACTAGTGTCCTGTCCAGGGGGTGTCCTGGTACATCAAGCTGTCTCACACTACAGCAACAGGAGAAAGACTAGTGTCCTGTCCAGGGGGTGTACTGGTACATCAAGCTGTCTCACACCACAGAAACAGGAGATAGACTAGTGTCCTGTCCAGGGGCTGTACTGGTACATCAGAAACAGGAGATAGACTAGTGTCCTGTCCAGGGGGTGTACTGGTACATCAAGCTGTCTCACACTACAGAAGCAAGAGACAGACTAGTGTCCTGTCCAGGGGGTGTACTGGTACATCAAGCTGTCTCACACTACAGAAGCAAGAGACAGACTAGTGTCCTGTCCAGGGGGTGTACTGGTACATCAAGCTGTCTCCCTACAAAAACAGGAGATAGACTAGTGTCCTGTCCAGGGGGTGTCCTGGTACATCAAGCTGTCTCACTACAGAAACAGGAGAAAGACTAGTGTCCTGTCCAGGGGGTGTCCTGGTACATCAAGCTGTCTCACTACAGAAACAGGAGAAAGACTAGTGTCCTGTCCAGGGGGGTGTACTGGTACATCAAGCTGTCTCAAACTACAGAAACAGGAGAAAGACTAGTGTCCTGTCCAGGGGGGTGTACTGGTACATCAAGCTGTCTCACACTACAGAAACAGGAGATAGACTACTGTCCTGTCCAGGGGGTGTCCTGGTACATCAAGCTGTCTCAAACTACAGAAACAGGAGAAAGACTAGTGTCCTGTCCAGGGGGGTGTACTGGTACATCAAGCTGTCTCAAACTACAGAAACAGGAGAAAGACTAGTGTCCTGTCCAGGGGGTGTCCTGGTACATCAAGCTGTCTCCCTACAGAAACAGGAGATAGACTAGTGTCCTGTCCAGGGGGTGTCCTGGTACATCAAGCTGTCTCCCTACAGAAACAGGAGATAGACTAGTGTCCTGTCCAGGGGGTGTCCTGGTACATCAAGCTGTCTCACACTACAGAAACAGGAGATAGACTAGTGTCCTGTCCAGGGGGTGTACTGGTACATCAAGCTGTCTCACACCACAGAAACAGGAGATAGACTAGTGTCCTGTCCAGGGGGTGTCCTGGTACATCAAGCTGTCTCCCTACAGAAACAGGAGATAGACTAGTGTCCTGTCCAGGGGGTGTCCTGTACATCAAGCTGTCTCCCTACAGAAACAGGAGATAGACTAGTGTCCTGTCCAGGGGGTGTCCTGGTACATCAAGCTGTCTCACACCACAGAAACAGGAGATAGACTAGTGTCCTGTCCAGGGGGTGTCCTGGTACATCAAGCTGTCTCATGACAGAAAGAGGAGATAGACTAGTGTCCTGTCCAGGGGGTGTACTGGTCCATCAAGCTGTCTCACTACAGCAACAGGAGATAGACTAGTGTCCTGTCCAGGGGGTGTCCTGGTACATCAAGCTGTCTCACTACAGAAACAGGAGATAGACTAGTGTCCTGTCCAGGGGGTGTCCTGGTACATCAAGTTGCCTCACTACAGAAACAGGAGATAGACTAGTGTCCTGTCCAGGGGGTGTCCTGGTACATCAAGCTGTCTCCCTACAGAAACAGGAGATAGACTAGTGTCCTGTCCAGGGGGTGTCCTGGTACATCAAGCTGTCTCACACCACAGAAACAGGAGATATACTAGTGTCCTGTCCAGAGGGTGCCCTGGTACATCAAGCTGTCTCCCTACAGAAACAGGAGATAGACTAGTGTCCTGTCCAGGGGGTGTCCTGGTACATCAAGCTGTCTCATGACAGAAAGAGGAGATAGACTAGTGTCCTGTCCAGGGGGTGTACTGGTCCATCAAGCTGTCTCACTACAGCAACAGGAGATAGACTAGTATCCTGTCCAGGGGGTGTACTGGTACATCAAGCTGTCTCACTACAGAAACAGGAGATAGACTAGTGTCCTGTCCAGGGGGTGTCCTGGTACATCAAGCTGTCTCACACCACAGAAACAGGAGAAAGACTAGTGTCCTGTCCAGGGGGTGTACTGGTACATCAAGCTGTCTCACTACAGAAACAGGAGATAGACTTGTGTCCTGTCCAGGGGGTGTACTGGTACATCAAGCTGTCTCACACTACAGAAACAGGAGATAGACTAGTGTCCTGTCCAGGGGGTGTCCTGGTACATCAAGCTGTCTCACACCACAGAAACAGGAGATAGACTAGTGTCCTGTCCAGGGGGTGTCCTGGTACATCAAGCTGTCTCCCTACAGAAACAGGAGATAGACTAGTGTCCTGTCCAGGGGTGTCCTGGTACATCAAGCTGTCTCCCTACAGAAACAGGAGATAGACTAGTGTCCTGTCCAGGGGGTGTCCTGGTACATCAAGCTGTCTCACTACAGAAACAGGAGATAGACTAGTGTCCTGTCCAGGGGGTGTACTGGTACATCAAGCTGTCTCCCTACAGAAACAGGAGATAGACTAGTGTCCTGGTACATCAAGCTGTCTCCCTACAGAAACAGGAGATAGACTAGTGTCCTGTCCAGGGGTGTCCTGGTACATCAAGCTGTCTCCCTACAGAAACAGGAGATAGACTAGTGTCCTGTCCAGGGGGTGTCCTGTACATCAAGCTGTCTCACACCACAGAAACAGGAGATAGACTTGTGTCCTGTCCAGGGGGTGTCCTGGTACATCAAGCTGTCTCACTACAGAAACAGGAGATAGACTAGTGTCCTGGTACATCAAGCTGTCTCCCTACAGAAACAGGAGATAGACTAGTGTCCTGTCCAGGGGTGTCCTGGTACATCAAGCTGTCTCCCTACAGAAACAGGAGATAGACTAGTGTCCTGTCCAGGGGGTGTCCTGGTACATCAAGCTGTCTCACACTACAGAAACAGGAGATAGACTAGTGTCCTGTCCAGGGGGTGTACTGGTACATCAAGCTGTCTCACTACAGAAACAGGAGAAAGACTAGTGTCCTGTCCAGGGGGTGTACTGGTACATCAAGCTGTCTCACACTACAGAACCAGGAGATAGACTAGTGTCCTGTCCAGGGGGTGTACTGGTACATCAAGCTGTCTCACACTACAGAAACAGGAGAAAGACTAGTGTCCTGTCCAGGGGGTGTACTGGTACATCAAGCTGTCTCATGACAGAAAGAGGAGATAGACTAGTGTCCTGTCCAGGGGGTGTCCTGCTACATCAAGCTGTCTCACGACAAAAAGAGCAGATAGACTAGTGTCCTGTCCAGGGGGTGTCCTGGTACATCAAGCTGTCTCACTACAGAAACAGGAGATAGACTAGTGTCCTGTCCAGGGGGTGTACTGGTACATCAAGCTGTCTCACACTACAGAAACAGGAGATAGACTAGTGTCCTGTCCAGGAGGTGTCCTGGTACATCAAGCTGTCTCACTACAGAAACAGAAGATAGACTAGTGTCCTGTCCAGGGGGTGTCCTGGTACATCAAGCTGTCTCACTACAGAAACAGGAGATAGACTAGTGTCCTGTCCAGGGGGTGTACTGGTACATCAAGCTGTCTCACACTACAGAAACAGGAGATAGACTAGTGTCCTGTCCAGGGGGTGTCCTGGTACATCAAGCTATCTCACTACAGAAACAGGAGAAAGACTAGTGTCCTGTCCAGGGGGTGTCCTGGTACATCAAGCTGTCTCACACAGAAACAGGAGATAGACTAGTGTCCTGTCCAGGGGGTGTCCTGGTACATCAAGCTGTCTCACACTACAGAAACAGGAGATAGACTTGTGTCCTGTCCAGGGGCTGTACTGGTACATAAAGCTGTCTCACTACAGAAAAAAGAGATAGACTAGTGTTTCTGTCTTAGCCTCCAGTATTTATGCTGCAGTAGTTTATGTGTCGGGGGGCTAGGGTCAGTCTGTTATATCTGGAGTACTTCTCCTGTCCTATCCGGTGTCCTGTGTGAATTTAATTATGCTCTCTCTAATTCTCTCTTTCTCTCAGAGGACCTGAACCCTAGGACCATGCCTCAGGACTACCTGGAATGATGACTCCTTGCTGTCCCCAGTCCACCTGGCCGTGCTGCTGCTCCAGTTTCAACTGTTCTGCCTGCGGCTATGGAATCCTGACCTGTTCACCGGACTGCTACCTGTCCCAGACCTGCTATTTTTTACTCTTAATGATCGGCTATGAAAAGCCAACTGACATTTACTGGTGCTGACTTGCTGCACCTTCGACAACTACTGTGATTATTATTATTTGACAATGCTGGTCATTTATGAACATTTGAACATCTTGGCCATGTTCTGTTATAATCTCCACCCGGCACAGCCAGAAGAGGACTGGCCACCCCACATAGCCTGGTTCCTCTCTAGGTTTCTTCCTAGGTTTTGGCCTTTCTAGGGAGTTGTTCCGAGCCACCGTGCTTCTACACCTGCATTACTTGCTGTTTGGGGTTTTAGGCTGGGTTTCTGTACAGCACTTTGAGATATCAGCTGATGTAAGAAGGGCTTTATAAATACATTTGATTTGATTTGTTCTGTTCAGGGGGTGTACTGGTACATCGTCTGTGTGAGGGCTGGCTCCCTATTCAGTGATTGGATAGAGCCCTATCCCTTCCCTATTCCCTATTCAGTGATTGGATAGAGCCCTATCCCTTCCCTATTCCCTATACAGTGATTGGATAGAGCCCTATCCCTTCCCTATTCCCTATTCAGTGATTGGATAGAGCCCTATCCCTTCCCTATTTCCTATTCAGTGATTGGATAGAGCACTATCCCTTCCCTATTTCCTATTCAGTGATTGGATAGAGCCCTATCCCTTCCCTATTCCCTATTCAGTGATTGGATAGAGCCCTATCCCTTCCCTATTCCCTATCCCTTTCCCTATTCAGTGATTGGATAGAGCCCTATCCCTTCCCTATTCCCTATCCCTTTCCCTATTCAGTGATTGGATAGAGCCCTATCCCTTCCCTATTCCCTATCCCTTTCCCTATACAGTGATTGGATAGAGCCCTATCCCTTCCCTATTTCTCTATACACTGATTGGATAGAGCCCTATCCCTTCCCTATTTCCTATTCAGTGATTGGATAGAGCCCTATCCCTTCCCTATTTCTCTATACACTGATTGGATAGAGCCCTATCCCTTCCCTATTTCTATTCAGTGATTGGATAGAGCACTATCCCTTCCCTATTTCCTATTCAGTGATTGGATAGAGCCCTATCCCTTCCCTATTTCTATTCAGTGATTGGATAGAGCACTATCCCTTCCCTATTTCCTATTCAGTGATTGGATAGAGCCCTATCCCTTCCCTATTCCCTATCCCTTTCCCTATTCAGTGATTGGATAGAGCCCTATCCCTTCCCTATTTCCTATTCAGTGATTGGATAGAGCCCTATCCCTTCCCTATTTCTCTATACACTGATTGGATAGAGCCCTATCCCTTCCCTATTTCCTATTCAGTGATTGGATAGAGCACTATCCCTTCCCTATTTCCTATTCAGTGATTGGATAGAGCCCTATCCCTTCCCTATTCCCTATCCCTTTCCCTATTCAGTGATTGGATAGAGCCCTATCCCTTCCCTATTTCCTATTCAGTGATTGGATAGAGCCCTATCCCTTCCCTATTTCTCTATACACTGATTGGATAGAGCCCTATCCCTTCCCTATTTCCTATTCAGTGATTGGATAGAGCACTATCCCTTCCCTATTTCCTATTCAGTGATTGGATAGAGCCCTATCCCTTCCCTATTCCCTATTCAGTGATTGGATAGAGCCCTATCCCTTCCCTATTCCCTATTCAGTGATTGGATAGAGCCCTATCCCTTCCCTATTTCTCTATACAGTGATTGGATAGAGCCCTATCCCTTCCCTATTTCGCTATACAGTGATTGGATAGCAAATGACAGTGTTTTCTATAGACACAACTCTTAGAAAAATGGTTCCAATAGGTTTTTTAGGTTTAACATTTTTTTCCCCCCTAAGAGTGGAGACCTATCGTAGCTCAATAGGTTCTTTACTATCGTAGCTCAATAGGTTCTTTACTATCGTAGCTCAATAGGTTCTTTACTATCGTAGCTCAATAGGTTCTTTACTATCGTAGCTCAATAGGTTCTTCACTATCGTAGCTCAATAGGTTCTTTACTATCGTAATAGGTTCTCAATAGGTTCTTCACTATCGTAGCTCAATAGGTTCTTTACTATCGTAGCTCAATAGGTTCTTTACTATCGTAGCTCAATAGGTTCTTTACTATCGTAGCTCAATAGGTTCTTTACTATCGTAGCTCAATAGGTTCTTTACTATCGTAGCTCAATAGGTTCTTTACTATCGTAGCTCAATAGGTTCTTTACTATCGTAGCTCAATAGGTTCTTTACTATCGTAGCTCAATAGGTTCTTTACTATCGTAGCTCAATAGGTTCTTTACTATCGTAGCTCAATAGGTTCTTTACTATCGTAGCTCAATAGGTTCTTTACTATCGTAGCTCAATAGGTTCTTTACTATCGTAGCTCAATAGGTTCTTTACTATCGTAGCTCAATAGGTTCTTTACTATCGTAGCTCAATAGGTTCTTTACTATCGTACTAATAGGTTCTTTACTATCGTAGCTCAATAGGTTCTTTACTATCGTAGCTCAATAGGTTCTTTACTATCGTAGGTTCTTTACAATAGCTCAATAGTTCTTTACTATCGTAGCTCAATAGGTTCTTTACAATAGGTTCTTTACTATCGTAGCTCAATAGGTTCTTTACTATCGTAGCTCAATAGGTTCTTTACTATCGTAGCTCAATAGGTTCTTTACAATCATAGCACAATAGGTTCTTTACTATCGTAGCTCAATAAGTTCTTTACTATCGTAGCTCAATAGGTTCTTTACTATCGTAGCCCAATAGGTTCTTTACTATCGTAGCTCAATAGGTTCTTTACTATCGTAGCTCAATAGGTTCTTTACTATCGTAGCTCAATAGGTTCTTTACTATCGTAGCTTTACTATCAATAGGTTCTTTACTATCGTAGCTCAATAGGTTCTTTACTATCGTAGCTCAATAGGTTCTTTACTATCGTAGCTCAATAGGTTCTTTACTATCGTAGCTCAATAGGTTCTTTACTATCGTAGCTCAATAGGTTCTTTACTATCGTAGCTCAATAGGTTCTTTACTATCGTAGCTCAATAGGTTCTTTACTATCGTAGCTCAATAGGTTCTTTACTATCGTAGCTCAATAGGTTCTTTACTATCGTAGCTCAATAGGTTCTTTACTATCGTAGCTCAATAGGTTCTTTACTATCGTAGCTCAATAGGTTCTTTACTATCGTAGCTCAATAGGTTCTTTACTATCGTAGGTTCTTTACTATCGTAGCTCAATAAGTTCTTTACTATCGTAGCTCAATAGGTTCTTTACTATCGTAGCCCAATAGGTTCTTTACTATCGTAGCCCAATAGGTTCTTTACTATCGTAGCTCAATAGGTTCTTTACTATCGTAGCTCAATAGGTTCTTTACTATCGTAGCCCAATAGGTTCTTTACTATCGTAGCTCAATAGGTTCTTTAGGTTCTTTACTATCGTAGCTCAATAGGTTCTTTACTATCGTAATAGGTTCTTTAATAGGTTCTTTACTATCGTAGCTCAATAGGTTCTTTACTATCGTAGCTCAATAGGTTCTTTACTATCGTAGCTCAATAGGTTCTTTACTATCGTAGCTCAATAGGTTCTTTACTATCGTAGCTCAATAGGTTCTTTACTATCGTAATAGGTTCTTTACTATCGCTTTACTAATCAATAGGTTCTTTACTATCGTAGCTCAATAGGTTCTTTACTATCGTAGCTCAATAGGTTCTTTACTATCGTAGCTCAATAGGTTCTTTACTATCGTAGCTCAATAGGTTCTTTACTATCGTAGCTCAATAGGTTCTTTACTATCGTAGCTCAATAGGTTCTTTACTATCGTAGCTCAATAGGTTCTTTACTATCGTAGCTCAATAGGTTCTTTACTATCGTAGCTCAATAGGTTCTTTACTATCGTAGCTCAATAGGTTCTTTACTACTATCGTAGCTCAATAGGTTCTTTACTATCGTAATAGGTTCTTTACTATCGTAGCTCAATAGGTTCTTTACTATCGTAGCTCAATAGGTTCTTTACTATCGTAGCTCAATAGGTTCTTTACTATCGTAATAGGTTCAATAGGTTCTTTACTATCGTAGCTCAATAGGTTCTTTACTATCGTAGCTCGTAGGCTCTTTACTATCGTAGCTCAATAGGTTCTTTACTATCGTAGCTCAATAGGTTCTTTACTATCGTAGCTCAATAGGTTCTTTACTATCGTAGCTCAATAGGTTCTTTACTATCGTAGCTCAATAGGTTCTTTACTATCGTAGCTCAATAGGTTCTTTACTATCGTAGCTCAATAGGTTCTTTACTATCGTAGCTCAATAGGTTCTTTACTATCGTAGCTCAATAGGTTCTTTACTATCGTAGCTCAATAGGTTCTTTACTATCGTAGCTCAATAGGTTCTTTACTATCGTAGCTCAATAGGTTCTTTACTATCGTAGCTCAATAGGTTCTTTACTATCGTAGCTCAATAGGTTCTTTACTATCGTAGCCCAATAGGTTCTTTACTATCGTAGCTCAATAGGTTCTTTAGTATCGTAGCTCAATAGTTTCTTTAGTATCATAGCTCAATAGGTTCTTTACTATCGTAGCTCAATAGGTTCTTTACTATCGTAGCTCAATAGGTTCTTTACTATCGTAGCTCAATAGGTTCTTTACAATCGTAGCACAATAGGTTCTTTACTATCGTAGCTCAATAAGTTCTTTACTATCGTAGCTCAATAGGTTCTTTACTATCATAGCCCAATAGGTTCTTTACTATCGTAGCCCAATAGGTTCTTTAGTAGCGTAGCTCAATAGGTTATTTAGTATCGTAGCTCAATAGGTTCTTTACTATCGTAGCTCAATAGGTTCTTTACTATCGTAGCTCAATAGGTTCTTTACTATCGTAGCTCAATAGGTTCTTTACTATCGTAGCTCAATAGGTTCTTTACTATCGGTTCTTTACTATCGTAGCTCAATAGGTTCTTTACTATCGTAGCTCAATAGGTTCTTTACTATAGGTTCTTTACTATCGTAGCTCAATAGGTTCTTTACGTAGCTCAATAGGTTCTTTACTATCGTAGCTCAATAGGTTCTTCACTATCGTAGCTCAATAGATTCTTTACTATCGTAGCTCAATAGGTTCTTTACTATCGTAGCTCAATAGGTTCTTTACTATCGTAGCCCAATAGGTTCTTTACTATCGTAGCTCAATAGGTTCTTTACTACCGTAGCTCAATAGTTTCTTTACTATCGTAGCCCAATAGGTTCTTTACTATCGTAGCTCAATAGGTTCTTCACTATCGTAGCTCAATAGGTTCTTTACAACCTTTCAGAAATGTCTGTCTCACATAATCGGATATGTCTGAGTAGCTGATACATATTCAAATGTTGAAATATACTGTTAGTGGGTGGGGTTGAGAACATAATCCTAAACCCTCCATAACGAATGGAGGACTAAGAAAACAGAGACGCGCACACACACACACACACACACACACGCACACGCACAGACACACACATGCACGCACACAGACACAGACACACACACACACACACACACACACACACACACACACACACACACACACACACACACACACACACACACACACACACACACACACACACACACACACACACACACACACACAAACACAGCTTTAATATTGCAGATGGATTGTGAATTCTATCAATGTAATTGTCTGCATCGTTTCCAATCCCCCAAAACATGTTTTGAAAATGTATTTTTAAACAAAAATATTTGTTTCTTCCAACCCCTCCCATCTATCTCCTAACACCATCCAGTCCCATCCTTCAGCTCCCCTCAACCCCTACCATCTATCTCCTTACACCATCCAGTCCCAGCTCCCCTCAACCCCTCCCATCTATCTCCTTACACCATCCAGTCCCAGCTCCCCTCAACCCCTCCCATCTATCTCCTTACACCATCCAGTCCTTCAGCTCCCCTCAACCCCTACCATCTATCTCCTAACGCCATCCAGTCCCAGCTCCCCTCAACCCCTCCCATCTATCTCCTTACACCATCCAGTCCCATCCTTCAGCTCCCCTCAACCCCTCCCATCTATCTCCTTACACCATCCAGTCCCAGCTCCCCTCAACCCCTCCCATCTATCTCCTTACACCATCCAGTCCCATCCTTCAGCTCCCCTCAACCCCTCCCATCTATCTCCTAACGCCATCCAGTCCCAGCTCCCCTCAACCCCTCCCATCTATCTCCTAACGCCATCCAGTCCCAGCTCCCCTCAACCCCTACCATCTATCTCCTAACACCATCCAGTCCCATCCTTCAGCTCCCCTCAACCCCTCCCATCTATTTCTAAACACCATCCAGTCCCATCCTTCAGCTCCACTCAACCCCTCCCATCTATCTCCTAACACCATCCAGTCCCAGCTCCACTCAACCCCTCCCATCTATCTCTAAACACCATCCAGTCCCATCCTTCAGCTCCACTCAACCCCTCCCATCTATCTCCTAACACCATCCAGTCCCAGCTCCCCTCAACCCCTCCCATCTATCTCTAAACACCATCCAGTCCCATCCTTCAGCTCTCCTCAACCCCTCCCATCTATTTCTAAACACCATCCAGTCCCAGTTCCCCTCAACCCCTCCCATCTATCTCCTAACACCATCCAGTCCCAGCTCCCCTCAACCCCTCCCATCTATCTCCTAACACCATCCAGTCCCAGCTCCCCTCAACCCCTCCCATCTATCTCCTTACACCATCCAGTCCCAGCTCCCCTCAACCCCCCCCCATCTATCTCCTAACACCATCCAGTCCCATCCTTCAGCTCCCCTCAACCCCTCCCATCTATCTCCTAACACCATCCAGTCCCAGCTCCCTTCAACCCCTCCCATCTATCTCTGTACACCGTCCAGTCCTTCAGCTCCCCTCAACCCCTCCCATCTATCTCTGAACACCGTCCAGTCCTTCAGCTCCCCTCACATCTATCTCCTAACACCATCCAGTCCCATCCTTCAGCTCCCCTCAACCCCTACCATCTATCTCCTAACACCGTCCAGTCCTTCAGCTCCCCTCAACCCCTCCCATCTATCTCCTAACACCATCCAGTCCCATCCTCCAGCTCCCCTCAACCCCTCCCATCTATCTCCTAACGCCATCCAGTCCCAGCTCCCCTCAACCCCTACCATCTATCTCCTAACACCGTCCAGTCCTTCAGCTCCCCTCAACCCCTCCCATCTATCTCCTAACACCATCCAGTCCCATCCTTCAGCTCCCCTCAACCCCTCCCATCTATCTCCTAACACCATCCAGTCCTTCAGCTCCCCTCAACCCCTCCCATCTATCTCCTAACACCATCCAGTCCCATCCTTCAGCTCCCCTCAACCCCTACCATCTATCTCCTAACACCATCCAGTCCTTCAGCTCCCCTCAACCCCTCCCATCTATCTCCTAACACCATCCAGTCCTTCAGCTCCCCTCAACCCCTCCCATCTATCTTCTAACACCATCCAGTCCCATCCTTCAGCTCCCCTCAACCCCTCCCATCTATCTCCTAACACCATCCAGTCCCAGCTCCCCTCAACCCCTCCCATCTATCTCCTTACACCATCCAGTCCCTGCTCCCTTCAACCCCTCCCATCTATCTCCTTACACCATCCAGTCCCATCCTTCAGCTCCCCTCAACCCCTCCCATCTATCTCCTAACACCATCCTGTCCCATCCTTCAGCTCCACTCAACCCCTCCCATCTATCTCCTTACACCATCCAGTCCCAGCTCCCCTCAACCCCTCCCATCTATCTCCTAACACCATCCAGTCCCATCCTTCAGCTCCACTCAACCCCTCCCATCTATCTCCTTACACCATCCAGTCCCAGCTCCCCTCAACCCCTCCCATCTATCTCCTTACACCATCCAGTCCCAGCTCCACTCAACCCCTCCCATCTATCTCCTAACACCATCCAGTTTGGATTTCTAATTGCCATAAACTTGTTTTAGCTGTCTGTGTGACATCATAACTCCCCTGTCTTATTTATGATATCATTCAAAAAAGATTATACAATTTAAAAAAAAATCCAAAACATGTTCTACTTTTTTTTTAAAAATTTTATCAATTAGTATATTTGTTGTAATATCTGTTCTGTCTTTTCTGCTGGATTTAACTGGTATTGCAACCAGCTTTCTATGGATTGTTTAAAAAAACATAGTGGGATAATTGGGGTGAGACATTTTTTACTAATCTGCTAGAGAACCAGTTCGGATTTAAGTCTAACTTTTGTACGACTGATGCCTTTAGTGGTCTAATGCTTTAATATTTAATTATTTCAGCCCTCTGAATTCATTTTCATTATATAAATAGGCCCATTTAATTTAGTATGGTTTTCCCATTCCAAATAAAGTGGAACATTTTCGGTGTAGTTAGGGTAGGGGTGTAGTTAGGGTAGGGGTGTAGTTAGGGTAGGGGTGTAGTTAGGGTAGGGGTGTAGTTAGGGTAGGGGTGTAGTTAGGGTAGGGGTGTAGTTAGGGTAGGGGCGTAGTTAGGGTAGGGGCGTAGTTAGGGTAGGGGTGTAGTTAGGGTAGGGGTGTAGTTAGGGTAGGGGTGTAGTTAGGGTAGGGGTGTAGTTAAGGTAGGGGTGTAGTTAGGGTAGGGGCGTAGTTAAGGTAGGGGCGTAGTTAGGGTAGGGGCGTAGTTAGAGTAGGGGCGTAGTTAGGTAGGGGTGTAGTTAGGTAGGGGTGTAGTTAGGGTAGGGGTGTAGTTAGGGTAGGGGCGTAGTTAAGGTAGGGGCGTAGTTAGGGTAGGGGCGTAGTTAGGGTAGGGGTGTAGTTAGGGTAGGGGTGTAGTTAGGGTAGGGGTGTAGTTAGGGTAGGGGTGTAGTTAGGGTAGGGGCGTAGTTAGGTAGGGGCGTAGTTAGGGTAGGGGCGTAGTTAGGGTAGGGGCGTAGTTAGGGTAGGGGCGTAGTTAGGGTAGGGGTAGTTAGGGGTGTAGTTAGGGTAGGGGTGTAGTTAGGGTAGGGGTGTAGTTAGGTAGGGGTGTAGTTAGGTAGGGGTGTAGTTAGGTAGGGGTGTAGTTAGGTAGGGGTGTAGTTAAGGTAGGGTGTAGTTAGGGTAGGGGTGTAGTTAGGGTAGGGGTGTAGTTAGGTAGGGGTGTAGTTAGGTAGGGGTGTAGTTAGGGTAGGGGTGTAGTTAGGGTAGGGGTGTAGTTAGGGTAGGGGTGTAGTTAGGGTAGGGGTGTAGTTAGGGTAGGGGTGTAGTTAAGGTAGGGGTGTAGTTAGGGTAGGGGTGTAGTTAGGGTAGGGGCGTAGTTAGGGTAGGGGTGTAGTTAGGTTAGGGGTGTAGTTAGGGTAGGGGCGTAGTTAGGGTAGGGGTGTAGTTAGGGTAGGGGTGTAGTTAGGGTAGGGGTGTAGTTAGGGTAGGGGTGTAGTTAGGGTAGGGGTGTAGTTAGGGTAGGGGTGTAGTTAGGGTAGGGGTGTAGTTAGGTTAGGGGTGTAGTTAGGGTAGGGGTGTAGTTAGGGTAGGGGTGTAGTTAGGGTAGGGGTGTAGTTAGGGTAGGGGTGTAGTTAGGGTAGGGGTGTAGTTAGGGTAGGGGTGTAGTTAGGGTAGTGTAAATAAGTAAACTGTGATTTGACTATAGAATTCATCAGGGTGATCGTCCCACAACGACAGCAGTAGCAAGATCGTATCTATTTTTGTTAACGTTCTACTAAAATGTCTTTCTTTTGGGATATTAATACTGAGTATGTCCACTTCGCCGTCAGACCATGTTATTGGTAAACGACATCAAATCAAATCTAATTTTTATTTGTCACATGTGATACAAATACAACCTCACAGTGAAATGCCGACTGACCAGTCCTTAACCAACAGGTGTAGACCTCACAGTGAAATGCTGACTGACCAGCCCTTAACCAACAGGTGTAGACCTCACAGTGAAATGCCGACTGACCAGCCCTTAACCAACAGGTATAGACCTCACAGTGAAATGCTGACTGACCAGCCCTTAACCAACAGGTGTAGACCTCACAGTGAAATGCTGACTGACCAGTCCTTAACCAACAGGTATAGACCTCACAGTGAAATGCTGACTGACCAGCCCTTAACCGACAGGTATAGACCTCACAGTGAAATGCTGACTGACCAGCCCTTAACCAACAGGTATAGACCTCACAGTGAAATGCTGACTGACCAGCCCTTAACCAACAGGTATAGACCTCACAGTGAAATGCTGACTGACCAGCCCTTAACCAACAATGCAGATTTAAGAAAAATAAGTGTTAAGAAAGTATTTACTAAAATAAACTGAAGTAAAAAAATAATTATAATAATTATAATCATTAAAAATTACAGAAGAAAATAACAAACAAATAACAGTACAATAACAAATAATTAAGGAGCAATAATGAAATAACAGTAACGAGACTATATACAGGGTGTTACGGTACAGAGTCAATGTGGAGGCTATATACAGGGTGTTACGGTACAGAGTCAATGTGGAGACTATATACAGGGTGTTACGGTACAGAGTCATAGTGGAGGCTATATACAGGGTGTTATGGTACAGAGTCAATGTGGAGACTATATACAGGGTGTTACGGTACTGAGTCATAGTGGAGACTATATACAGGGTGTTATGGTACAGAGTCAATGTGGAGACTATATACAGGGTGTTACGGTACAGAGTCATAGTGGAGGCTATATACAGGGTGTTATGGTACAGAGTCAATGTGGAGGCTATATACAGGGTGTTACGGTACAGAGTCAATGTGGAGACTATATGCAGGGTGTTACGGTACAGAGTCAATGTGGAGACTGTATACAGGGTGTTACGGTACAGAGTCATTGTGGAGGCTATAAACAGGGGTACCAGTACAGAGTCAATGTGGAGACTATATACAGGGTGTTACGGTACAGAGTCAATGTGGAGGCTATATACAGGGTGTTACGGTACAGAGTCAATGTGGAGGCTATAAACAGGGGGTACCAGTACAGAGTCAATGTGGAGGCTATATACAGGGTGTTACGGTACAGAGTCAATGTGGAGGCTATATACAGGGTGTTACGGTACAGAGTCAGTGTGGAGGCTATTAACAGGGGGTACCGGTACAGAGTCAATGTGGAGGCTATTAACAGGGGGTACCGGTACAGAGTCAATGTGGAGACTGTATACAGGGGGTACCAGAGTCAATGTCAATAATTCTCTTTCTCTTTTTTTCATTTTTTTTCTTTCTTTCTGTCTGTCTGTCTGTCTGTCTGTCTGTCTGTCTGTCTGTCTGTCTTTCTTTCTTTCTTTCTCTCACTCTGAGGATCTGAGCCCTTGGACATGTGATAAATACGTGTGATTGATTGATTGATTGATTGATTGATTGATTGATTGATTGAGAAAACATGAATCATCAGCGTACAATGACACTTTTTTAAATCACCGGATTTCTAGATATTACTGTTGGATATGATTTTTAAAAGCTAAATAGCTATTTAATAATTAATAACTACTTTCAAAGTCAGCTATGAATACCAGCCCTGGTTTCCCAATTGTTTCCCGTTACTTGTCATTCCGAACAAAAAAATACACTATATATACAAAAGTATGTGGACACCTTTTCAAATGAGTGGATTTGGCTATTTCAGCCAGAGCCGATCCTGAAAGGTGTATAAAATCGAGCACACAGCCATGCAATCTCCTTAGACAAACATTGTCAGTAGAATGGTCCTTACTGAAGAGCTCAGTGACTTTCAACGTGGCGCCGTCATAGGATGCAACAACACGCACTCACCCCTTGATGTGTGAATGAGTCTACAGTTGTAGCTGTTTGAGAAGGCATACAAAACTTGAGCAGGAAGAGGAAGATTTGATTAACTAGTCGTAGCTAACGGAGCTCAGGTGCACCCCCTTTCCCCCAACACACACACGCACGCACGCACACACACACACACACACGCACGAGCACGCACGCACGCACGCACGCACGCACACACACACACACACACACACACACACACACACACGCTGGTCCCCTGTTGTGACCCTTCTTCCCAATCACCTCTATGCAGTCAGACCATTTGATTATCTCTCTGCCGCCACAGTGTTAATGACTGTTAAGAGGTTTTACTGTCAAGAGGAACAGTGACTACCTGTTAAGAGGTTTTACTGTCAAGAGGCACAGTGACTACCTGTTAAGAGGTTTTACTGTCAAGAGGCACAGTGACTACCTGTTAAGAGGTTTTACTGACTACAAGAGGTTTTACACAGTGACTACCTGTTAAGAGGTTTTACTGTCAAGAGGCACAGTGACTACCTGTTAAGAGGTTTTACTGTCAAGAGGCACAGTGACTACCTGTTAAGAGGTTTTACTGTCAAGAGGCACAGTGACTACCTGTTATGAGGTTTTACTGTCAAGAGGCACAGTGACTACCTGTTTAAGCACACACTCAATACATCACATTACACTTGGAGAGAGAGAATGTGAAGAGAAAGAAACAGCGGGATAGAAAGACAGAAAGGATTTGCCTGTTAAAGTACAATAGTTACACTGTAACTGGAAATGATAGAGAGATATATCCTGTGTGACTCAGGAAGGATAGAGAGATGGTATGATAGAGAGATATATCCTGTGTGGCTCAGTTGGTAGAGCACGTCGCTTGCAATGCCAGGGTTATGAGCTCGTTTCCCGTTGGGGACCACATGTCTCTGGATAAGAGAGTCTGTTAAATGACTCACTACTGTAAGTGTCTCTGGATCAGAGAGTCTGTTAAATGACTCACTACTGTAAGTCTCTCTGGATCAGAGAGTCTGTTAAATGACTCACTACTGTAAGTCTCTCTGAATCAGAGAGTCTGTTAAATGACTCACTACTGTAAGTCTCTCTGGATAAGAGAGTCTGTTAAATGACTCACTACTGTAAGTCTCTCTGGATAAGAGAGTCTGTTAAATGACTCACTACTGTAAGTGTCTCTGGATCAGAGAGTCTGTTAAATGACTCACTACTGTAAGTCTCTCTGGATCAGAGAGTCTGTTAAATGACTCACTACTGTAAGTCTCTCTGGATAAGAGAGTCTGTTAAATTACTTAAATGTAGACACAGAGATTTACTCACATAGACAGGGGTCAGACTGTATGCTGTTAGGATAGATAGATAGGATAGGATAAAGTAATCCTTCTCACCCCCCCCCCCCCCCTTAAATGATTTAGATGCACTATTGTAAAGTGGCTGTTCCACTGGATGTCAGAAGGTGAATTCACCAATTTGTAAGTCGCTCTGGATAAGAGCGTCTGCTAAATGACTTAAATGTAAATGTAAATAGATAGATAGATAGATAGATAGATAGATAGATAGATAGATAGATAGATAGATACATAGATAGATAGATAGATAGATAGATAGATAGATAGATAGATAGATAGATAGATAGATAGATAGATAGATAGATAGCTGCATAGATGAGGTACTCACGTCGACAGGGGTCTGACGGGGAGCTCTCAACAGAGTGGAGAGAGGACACAGATGAGACACTGGAGCTCCGTATGAACCCGAACGCAGCCAGACGTCCAGCTCCAGGGGCTCCAGAGGGGAGACACACAGAGCTGAACCCAGGAGCACGCAGCGCTGACTGGCTGGGGAGCAGAGTCCTGGGGGTCTGGGACGGAGCTGGGGTGGGTGACGGACGTTGCTGGTCACCTAGAGAGAGTAGAGCAGGGGAAAACTGTAGGTCGTCTGGGAAACGAATCACATTTAATGAACCAAGTGTTCTGTTGGGTTCTCTACAGTAGTGGTTTATATAGATACTGGGTTGTCTGTCAGGTTCTCTACAGTAGTGGTTTATATAGATACTGGGTTGTCTGTCAGGTTCTCTACAGTAGTGGTTTATATAGATACTGGGTTGTCTGTTCTCTACAGTAGTGGTTTATATAGATACTGGGTTGTCTGTTGGGTTCTCTACAGTAGTGGTTTATATAGATACTGGGTTGTCTGTTCTCTACAGTAGTGGTTTATATAGATACTGGGTTGTCTGTTCTCTACAGTAGTGGTTTATATAGATACTGGGTTGTCTGTTAGGTTCTCTACAGTAGTGGTTTATATAGATACTGGGTTGTCTGTTCTCTACAGTAGTGGTTTATATAGATACTGGGTTGTCTGTTCTCTACAGTAGTGGTTTATATAGATACTGGGTTGTCTGTTCTCTACAGTAGTGGTTTATATAGATACTGGGTTGTCTGTTCTCTACAGTAGTGGTTTATATAGATACTGGGTTGTCTGTTCTCTACAGTAGTGGTTTATATAGATACTGGGTTGTCTGTTCTCTACAGTAGTGGTTTATATAGATACTGGGTTGTCTGTTCTCTACAGTAGTGGTTTATATAGATACTGGGTTGTCTGTTCTCTACAGTAGTGGTTTATATAGATACTGGGTTGTCTGTTCTCTACAGTAGTGGTTTATATAGATACTGGGTTGTCTGTTCTCTACAGTAGTGGTTTATATAGATACTGGGTTGTCTGTTAGGTTCTCTACAGTAGTGGTTTATATAGATACTGGGTTGTCTGTTCTCTACAGTAGTGGTTTATATAGATACTGGGTTGTCTGTTCTCTACAGTAGTGGTTTATATAGATACTGGGTTGTCTGTTCTCTACAGTAGTGGTTTATATAGATACTGGGTTGTCTGTTCTCTACAGTAGTGGTTTATATAGATACTGGGTTGTCTGTTCTCTACAGTAGTGGTTTATATAGATACTGGGTTGTCTGTTCTCTACAGTAGTGGTTTATATAGATACTGGGTTGTCTGTTCTCTACAGTAGTGGTTTATATAGATACTGGGTTGTCTGTTCTCTACAGTAGTGGTTTATATAGATACTGGGTTGTCTGTTCTCTACAGTAGTGGTTTATATAGATACTGGGTTGTCTGTTCTCTACAGTAGTGGTTTATATAGATACTGGGTTGTCTGTTCTCTACAGTAGTGGTTTATATAGATACTGGGTTGTCTGTTCTCTACAGTAGTGGTTTATATAGATACTGGGTTGTCTGTTCTCTACAGTAGTGGTTTATATAGATACTGGGTTGTCTGTTCTCTACAGTAGTGGTTTATATAGATACTGGGTTGTCTGTTGGGTTCTCTACAGTAGTGGTTTATATAGATACTGGGTTGTCTGTTCTCTACAGTAGTGGTTTATATAGATACTGGGTTGTCTGTTCTCTACAGTAGTGGTTTATATAGATACTGTTTATATAGATACTGGGTTGTCTGTTGGGTTCTCTACAGTAGTGGTTTATATAGATACTGGGTTATATGTTAGGTTCTCTACAGTAGTGGTTTATATAGATACTGGGTTGTCTGTTCTCTACAGTAGTGGTTTATATAGATACTGGGTTGTCTGTTCTCTACAGTAGTGGTTTATATAGATACTGGGTTGTCTGTTGTTCTCTACAGTAGTGGTTTATATAGATACTGGGTTGTCTGTTCTCTACAGTAGTGGTTTATATAGATACTGGGTTGTCTGTTCTCTACAGTAGTGGTTTATATAGATACTGGGTTGTCTGTTCTCTACAGTAGTGGTTTATATAGATACTGGGTTGTCTGTTCTCTACAGTAGTGGTTTATATAGATACTGGGTTGTCTGTTCTCTACAGTAGTGGTTTATATAGATACTGGGTTGTCTGTTCTCTACAGTAGTGGTTTATATAGATACTGGGTTGTCTGTTCTCTACAGTAGTGGTTTATATAGATACTGGGTTGTCTGTTCTCTACAGTAGTGGTTTATATAGATACTGGGTTGTCTGTTCTCTACAGTAGTGGTTTATATAGATACTGGGTTGTCTGTTCTCTACAGTAGTGGTTTATATAGATACTGGGTTGTCTGTTAGGTTCTCTACAGTAGTGGTTTATATAGATACTGGGTTGTCTGTTCTCTACAGTAGTGGTTTATATAGATACTGGGTTGTCTGTTCTCTACAGTAGTGGTTTATATAGATACTGGGTTGTCTGTTCTCTACAGTAGTGGTTTATATAGATACTGGGTTGTCTGTTCTCTACAGTAGTGGTTTATATAGATACTGGGTTGTCTGTTCTCTACAGTAGTGGTTTATATAGATACTGGGTTGTCTGTTGGGTTCTCTACAGTAGTGGTTTATATAGATACTGGGTTGTCTGTTCTCTACAGTAGTGGTTTATATAGATACTGGGTTGTCTGTTCTCTACAGTAGTGGTTTATATAGATACTGGGTTGTCTGTTGGGTTCTCTACAGTAGTGGTTTATATAGATACTGGGTTATATGTTAGGTTCTCTACAGTAGTGGTTTATATAGATACTGGGTTGTCTGTTCTCTACAGTAGTGGTTTATATAGATACTGGGTTGTCTGTTCTCTACAGTAGTGGTTTATATAGATACTGGGTTGTCTGTTCTCTACAGTAGTGGTTTACATAGATACTGGGTTATCTGTTCTCTACAGTAGTGGTTTATATAGATACTGGGTTGTATGTTCTCTACAGTAGTGGTTTATATAGATACTGGGTTGTCTGTTCTCTACAGTAGTGGTTTATATAGATACTGGGTTGTCTGTTCTCTACAGTAGTGGTTTACATAGATACTGGGTTATCTGTTCTCTACAGTAGTGGTTTATATAGATACTGGGTTGTCTGTTCTCTACAGTAGTGGTTTATATAGATACTGGGTTGTCTGTTCTCTACAGTAGTGGTTTATATAGATACTGGGTTGTCTGTTCTCTACAGTAGTGGTTTATATAGATACTGGGTTGTCTGTTCTCTACAGTAGTGGTTTATATAGATACTGGGTTGTCTGTTCTCTACAGTAGTGGTTTATATAGATACTGGGTTGTCTGTTCTCTACAGTAGTGGTTTATATAGATACTGGGTTGTCTGTTCTCTACAGTAGTGGTTTATATAGATACTGGGTTGTCTGTTCTCTACAGTAGTGGTTTATATAGATACTGGGTTGTCTGTTCTCTACAGTAGTGGTTTATATAGATACTGGGTTGTCTGTTCTCTACAGTAGTGGTTTATATAGATACTGGGTTGTCTGTTCTCTACAGTAGTGGTTTATATAGATACTGGGTTGTCTGTTCTCTACAGTAGTGGTTTATATAGATACTGGGTTGTCTGTTCTCTACAGTAGTGGTTTATATAGATCCTGGGTTGTCTGTTCTCTACAGTAGTGGTTTATATAGATCCTGGGTTGTCTGTTCTCTACAGTAGTGGTTTATATAGATACTGGGTTGTCTGTTCTCTACAGTAGTGGTTTATATAGATACTGGGTTGTCTGTTCTCTACAGTAGTGGTTTATATAGATACTGGGTTGTCTGTTCTCTACAGTAGTGGTTTATATAGATACTGGGTTGTCTGTTCTCTACAGTAGTGGTTTATATAGATACTGGGTTGTCTGTTCTCTACAGTAGTGGTTTATATAGATACTGGGTTGTCTGTTCTCTACAGTAGTGGTTTATATAGATACTGGGTTGTCTGCTCTCTACAGTAGTGGTTTATATAGATACTGGGTTGTCTGTTCTCTACAGTAGTGTTTTATATAGATACTGGGTTGTCTGTTCTCTACAGTAGTGGTTTATATAGATCCTGGGTTGTCTGTTCTCTACAGTAGTGGTTTATATAGATACTGGGTTGTCTGTTCTCTACAGTAGTGGTTTATATAGATACTGGGTTGTCTGTTCTCTACAGTAGTGGTTTATATAGATACTGGGTTATCTGTTCTCTACAGTAGTGGTTTATATAGATACTGGGTTGTCTGTTCTCTACAGTAGTGGTTTATATAGATACTGGGTTGTCTGTTCTCTACAGTAGTGGTTTATATAGATACTGGGTTGTCTGTTCTCTACAGTAGTGGTTTATATAGATACTGGGTTGTCTGTTCTCTACAGTAGTGGTTTATATAGATACTGGGTTGTCTGTTCTCTA
Source organism: Oncorhynchus masou masou (assembly GCF_036934945.1). Classification (NCBI taxonomy): domain Eukaryota; kingdom Metazoa; phylum Chordata; class Actinopteri; order Salmoniformes; family Salmonidae; genus Oncorhynchus; species Oncorhynchus masou. The sequence continues at coordinate 2,291,200 of NC_088219.1, forward strand.
CAGTAGTGGTTTATATAGATACTGGGTTGTCTGTTCTCTACAGTAGTGGTTTATATAGATACTGGGTTGTCTGTTCTCTACAGTAGTGGTTTATATAGATACTGGGTTGTCTGTTGGGTTCTCTACAGTAGTGGTTTATATAGATACTGGGTTGTCTGTTCTCTACAGTAGTGGTTTATATAGATACTGGGTTGTCTGTTCTCTACAGTAGTGGTTTATATAGATACTGGGTTGTCTGTTGGGTTCTCTACAGTAGTGGTTTATATAGATACTGGGTTGTCTGTTCTCTACAGTAGTGGTTTATATAGATACTGGGTTGTCTGTTCTCTACAGTAGTGGTTTATATAGATACTGGGTTGTCTGTTCTCTACAGTAGTGGTTTATATAGATACTGGGTTGTATGTTCTCTACAGTAGTGGTTTATATAGATACTGGGTTGTCTGTTCTCTACAGTAGTGGTTTATATAGATACTGGGTTGTCTGTTCTCTACAGTAGTGGTTTACATAGATACTGGGTTATCTGTTCTCTACAGTAGTGGTTTATATAGATACTGGGTTGTCTGTTCTCTACAGTAGTGGTTTATATAGATACTGGGTTGTCTGTTCTCTACAGTAGTGGTTTATATAGATACTGGGTTGTCTGTTCTCTACAGTAGTGGTTTATATAGATACTGGGTTGTCTGTTCTCTACAGTAGTGGTTTATATAGATACTGGGTTGTCTGTTCTCTACAGTAGTGGTTTATATAGATACTGGGTTGTCTGTTCTCTACAGTAGTGGTTTATATAGATACTGGGTTGTCTGTTCTCTACAGTAGTGGTTTATATAGATACTGGGTTGTCTGTTCTCTACAGTAGTGGTTTATATAGATACTGGGTTGTCTGTTCTCTACAGTAGTGGTTTATATAGATACTGGGTTGTCTGCTCTCTACAGTAGTGGTTTATATAGATACTGGGTTGTCTGTTCTCTACAGTAGTGGTTTATATAGATACTGGGTTGTCTGTTCTCTACAGTAGTGGTTTATATAGATCCTGGGTTGTCTGTTCTCTACAGTAGTGGTTTATATAGATCCTGGGTTGTCTGTTCTCTACAGTAGTGGTTTATATAGATACTGGGTTGTCTGTTCTCTACAGTAGTGGTTTATATAGATACTGGGTTGTCTGTTCTCTACAGTAGTGGTTTATATAGATACTGGGTTGTCTGTTCTCTACAGTAGTGGTTTATATAGATACTGGGTTGTCTGTTCTCTACAGTAGTGGTTTATATAGATACTGGGTTGTCTGTTCTCTACAGTAGTGGTTTATATAGATACTGGGTTGTCTGTTCTCTACAGTAGTGGTTTATATAGATCCTGGGTTGTCTGTTCTCTACAGTAGTGGTTTATATAGATACTGGGTTGTCTGTTCTCTACAGTAGTGGTTTATATAGATACTGGGTTGTCTGTTCTCTACAGTAGTGGTTTATATAGATACTGGGTTGTCTGTTCTCTACAGTAGTGGTTTATATAGATACTGGGTTGTCTGTTCTCTACAGTAGTGGTTTATATAGATACTGGGTTGTCTGTTCTCTACAGTAGTGGTTTATATAGATACTGGGTTGTCTGTTCTCTACAGTAGTGGTTTATATAGATACTGGGTTGTCTGTTCTCTACAGTAGTGGTTTATATAGATACTGGGTTGTCTGTTCTCTACAGTAGTGGTTTATATAGATACTGGGTTGTCTGTTCTCTACAGTAGTGGTTTATATAGATACTGGGTTGTCTGTTGGGTTCTCTACAGTAGTGGTTTATATAGATACTGGGTTATATGTTAGGTTCTCTACAGTAGTGGTTTATATAGATACTGGGTTGTCTGTTCTCTACAGTAGTGGTTTATATAGATACTGGGTTGTCTGTTCTCTACAGTAGTGGTTTATATAGATACTGGGTTGTCTGTTCTCTACAGTAGTGGTTTACATAGATACTGGGTTATCTGTTCTCTACAGTAGTGGTTTATATAGATACTGGGTTGTATGTTCTCTACAGTAGTGGTTTATATAGATACTGGGTTGTCTGTTCTCTACAGTAGTGGTTTATATAGATACTGGGTTGTCTGTTCTCTACAGTAGTGGTTTACATAGATACTGGGTTATCTGTTCTCTACAGTAGTGGTTTATATAGATACTGGGTTGTCTGTTCTCTACAGTAGTGGTTTATATAGATACTGGGTTGTCTGTTCTCTACAGTAGTGGTTTATATAGATACTGGGTTGTCTGTTCTCTACAGTAGTGGTTTATATAGATACTGGGTTGTCTGTTCTCTACAGTAGTGGTTTATATAGATACTGGGTTGTCTGTTCTCTACAGTAGTGGTTTATATAGATACTGGGTTGTCTGTTCTCTACAGTAGTGGTTTATATAGATACTGGGTTGTCTGTTCTCTACAGTAGTGGTTTATATAGATACTGGGTTGTCTGTTCTCTACAGTAGTGGTTTATATAGATACTGGGTTGTCTGTTCTCTACAGTAGTGGTTTATATAGATACTGGGTTGTCTGTTCTCTACAGTAGTGGTTTATATAGATACTGGGTTGTCTGCTCTCTACAGTAGTGGTTTATATAGATACTGGGTTGTCTGTTCTCTACAGTAGTGGTTTATATAGATACTGGGTTGTCTGTTCTCTACAGTAGTGGTTTATATAGATCCTGGGTTGTCTGTTCTCTACAGTAGTGGTTTATATAGATCCTGGGTTGTCTGTTCTCTACAGTAGTGGTTTATATAGATACTGGGTTGTCTGTTCTCTACAGTAGTGGTTTATATAGATACTGGGTTGTCTGTTCTCTACAGTAGTGGTTTATATAGATACTGGGTTGTCTGTTCTCTACAGTAGTGGTTTATATAGATACTGGGTTGTCTGTTCTCTACAGTAGTGGTTTATATAGATACTGGGTTGTCTGTTCTCTACAGTAGTGGTTTATATAGATACTGGGTTGTCTGTTCTCTACAGTAGTGGTTTATATAGATACTGGGTTGTCTGCTCTCTACAGTAGTGGTTTATATAGATACTGGGTTGTCTGTTCTCTACAGTAGTGTTTTATATAGATACTGGGTTGTCTGTTCTCTACAGTAGTGGTTTATATAGATCCTGGGTTGTCTGTTCTCTACAGTAGTGGTTTATATAGATACTGGGTTGTCTGTTCTCTACAGTAGTGGTTTATATAGATACTGGGTTGTCTGTTCTCTACAGTAGTGGTTTATATAGATACTGGGTTATCTGTTCTCTACAGTAGTGGTTTATATAGATACTGGGTTGTCTGTTCTCTACAGTAGTGGTTTATATAGATACTGGGTTGTCTGTTCTCTACAGTAGTGGTTTATATAGATACTGGGTTGTCTGTTCTCTACAGTAGTGGTTTATATAGATACTGGGTTGTCTGTTCTCTACAGTAGTGGTTTATATAGATACTGGGTTGTCTGTTCTCTACAGTAGTGGTTTATATAGATACTGGGTTGTCTGTTCTCTACAGTAGTGGTTTATATAGATACTGGGTTGTCTGTTCTCTACAGTAGTGGTTTATATAGATACTGGGTTGTCTGTTGGGTTCTCTACAGTAGTGGTTTATATAGATACTGGGTTGTCTGTTCTCTACAGTAGTGGTTTATATAGATACTGGGTTGTCTGTTCTCTACAGTAGTGGTTTATATAGATACTGGGTTGTCTGTTGGGTTCTCTACAGTAGTGGTTTATATAGATACTGGGTTGTCTGTTCTCTACAGTAGTGGTTTATATAGATACTGGGTTGTCTGTTCTCTACAGTAGTGGTTTACATAGATACTGGGTTATCTGTTCTCTACAGTAGTGGTTTATATAGATACTGGGTTGTATGTTCTCTACAGTAGTGGTTTATATAGATACTGGGTTGTCTGTTCTCTACAGTAGTGGTTTATATAGATACTGGGTTGTCTGTTCTCTACAGTAGTGGTTTACATAGATACTGGGTTATCTGTTCTCTACAGTAGTGGTTTATATAGATACTGGGTTGTCTGTTCTCTACAGTAGTGGTTTATATAGATACTGGGTTGTCTGTTCTCTACAGTAGTGGTTTATATAGATACTGGGTTGTCTGTTCTCTACAGTAGTGGTTTATATAGATACTGGGTTGTCTGTTCTCTACAGTAGTGGTTTATATAGATACTGGGTTGTCTGTTCTCTACAGTAGTGGTTTATATAGATACTGGGTTGTCTGTTCTCTACAGTAGTGGTTTATATAGATACTGGGTTGTCTGTTCTCTACAGTAGTGGTTTATATAGATACTGGGTTGTCTGTTCTCTACAGTAGTGGTTTATATAGATACTGGGTTGTCTGTTCTCTACAGTAGTGGTTTATATAGATACTGGGTTGTCTGCTCTCTACAGTAGTGGTTTATATAGATACTGGGTTGTCTGTTCTCTACAGTAGTGGTTTATATAGATACTGGGTTGTCTGTTCTCTACAGTAGTGGTTTATATAGATCCTGGGTTGTCTGTTCTCTACAGTAGTGGTTTATATAGATCCTGGGTTGTCTGTTCTCTACAGTAGTGGTTTATATAGATACTGGGTTGTCTGTTCTCTACAGTAGTGGTTTATATAGATACTGGGTTGTCTGTTCTCTACAGTAGTGGTTTATATAGATACTGGGTTGTCTGTTCTCTACAGTAGTGGTTTATATAGATACTGGGTTGTCTGCTCTCTACAGTAGTGGTTTATATAGATACTGGGTTGTCTGTTCTCTACAGTAGTGGTTTATATAGATACTGGGTTGTCTGTTCTCTACAGTAGTGGTTTATATAGATCCTGGGTTGTCTGTTCTCTACAGTAGTGGTTTATATAGATACTGGGTTGTCTGTTCTCTACAGTAGTGGTTTATATAGATACTGGGTTGTCTGTTCTCTACAGTAGTGGTTTATATAGATACTGGGTTGTCTGTTCTCTACAGTAGTGGTTTATATAGATACTGGGTTGTCTGTTCTCTACAGTAGTGGTTTATATAGATACTGGGTTGTCTGTTCTCTACAGTAGTGGTTTATATAGATACTGGGTTGTCTGTTCTCTACAGTAGTGGTTTATATAGATACTGGGTTGTCTGTTCTCTACAGTAGTGGTTTATATAGATACTGGGTTGTCTGTTGGGTTCTCTACAGTAGTGGTTTATATAGATACTGGGTTGTCTGTTCTCTACAGTAGTGGTTTATATAGATACTGGGTTGTCTGTTCTCTACAGTAGTGGTTTATATAGATACTGGGTTGTCTGTTGGGTTCTCTACAGTAGTGGTTTATATAGATACTGGGTTGTCTGTTCTCTACAGTAGTGGTTTATATAGATACTGGGTTGTCTGTTCTCTACAGTAGTGGTTTACATAGATACTGGGTTATCTGTTCTCTACAGTAGTGGTTTACATAGATACTGGGTTATCTGTTCTCTACAGTAGTGGTTTATATAGATACTGGGTTGTCTGTTCTCTACAGTAGTGGTTTATATAGATACTGGGTTGTCTGTTCTCTACAGTAGTGGTTTATATAGATACTGGGTTGTCTGTTCTCTACAGTAGTGGTTTATATAGATACTGGGTTGTCTGTTCTCTACAGTAGTGGTTTATATAGATACTGGGTTGTCTGTTCTCTACAGTAGTGGTTTATATAGATACTGGGTTGTCTGTTCTCTACAGTAGTGGTTTATATAGATACTGGGTTGTCTGTTCTCTACAGTAGTGGTTTATATAGATACTGGGTTGTCTGTTCTCTACAGTAGTGGTTTATATAGATACTGGGTTGTCTGTTCTCTACAGTAGTGGTTTATATAGATACTGGGTTGTCTGCTCTCTACAGTAGTGGTTTATATAGATACTGGGTTGTCTGTTCTCTACAGTAGTGGTTTATATAGATACTGGGTTGTCTGTTCTCTACAGTAGTGGTTTATATAGATCCTGGGTTGTCTGTTCTCTACAGTAGTGGTTTATATAGATACTGGGTTGTCTGTTCTCTACAGTAGTGGTTTATATAGATACTGGGTTGTCTGTTCTCTACAGTAGTGGTTTATATAGATACTGGGTTGTCTGTTCTCTACAGTAGTGGTTTATATAGATACTGGGTTGTCTGTTCTCTACAGTAGTGGTTTATATAGATACTGGGTTGTCTGTTCTCTACAGTAGTGGTTTATATAGATACTGGGTTGTCTGTTCTCTACAGTAGTGGTTTATATACATTTACATTTACATTTAAGTCATTTAGCAGACGCTCTTATCCAGAGCGACTTACAAATTGGTGAATTCACCTTCTGACATCCAGTGGAACAGCCACTTTACAATAGTGCATCTAAATCATTAAGGGGGGGGGGATGGTGGTGAGAAGGATTACTTATCCTATCCTAGGTATTCCTTGAAGAGGTGGGGTTTCAGGTGTCTCCGGAAGGTGGTGATTGACTCCGCTGTCCTGGCGTCGTGAGGGAGTTTGTTCCACCATTGGGGGGCCAGAGCAGCGAACAGTTTTGACTGGGCTGAGCGGGAACTGTACTTCCTCAATGGTAGGGAGGCGAGCAGGCCAGAGGTGGATGAACGCAGTGCCCTTGCTTGGGTGTAGGGCCTGATCAGAGCCTGGAGGTACTGCGGTGCCGTTCCCCTCACAGCTCCGTAGGCAAGCACCATGATCTTGTAGCGGATGCGAGCTTCAACTGGAAGCCAGTGGAGAGAGCGGAGGAGCGGGGTGACGTGAGAGAACTTGGGAAGGTTGAACACCAGACGGGCTGCGGCGTTCTGGATGGGTTGTAGGGGTTTAATGGCACAGGCAGGGAGCCCAGCCAACAGCGAGTTGCAGTAATCCAGACGGGAGATGACAAGTGCCTGGATTAGGACCTGCGCCGCTTCCTGTGTGAGGCAGGGTCGCACTCTGCGGATGTTGTAGAGCATGAACCTACAGGAACGGGCCACCGCCATGATGTTGGTTGAGAACGACAGGGTGTTGTCCAGGATCACGCCAAGGTTCTTAGCGCTCTGGGAGGAGGACACAATGTAGTTGTCAACCGTGATGGCGAGATCATGGAACGGGCAGTCCTTCCCCGGGAGGAAGAGCAGCTCCGTCTTGCCGAGGTTCAGCTTGAGGTGGTGATCCGTCATCCACACTGATATGTCTGCCAGACATGCAGAGATGCGATTCGCCACCTGGTCATCAGAAGGGGGAAAGGAGAAGATTAATTGTGTGTCGTCTGCATAGCAATGATAGGAGAGACCATGTGAGGTTATGACAGAGCCAAGTGACTTGGTGTATAGCGAGAATAGGAGAGGGCCTAGAACAGAGCCCTGGGGGACACCAGTGGTGAGAGCGCGTTGCGAGGAGACAGATTCTCGCCACGCCACCTGGTAGGAGCGACCTGTCAGGTAGGACGCAATCCAAGCGTGGGCCGCGCCGGAGATGCCCAACTCGGAGAGGGTGGAGAGGAGGATCTGATGGTTCACAGTATCGAAGGCAGCCGATAGGTCTAGAAGGATGAGAGCAGAGGAGAGAGAGTTAGCTTTAGCAGTGCGGAGCGCCTCCGTGATGCAGAGAAGAGCAGTCTCAGTTGAATGACTAGTCTTGAAACCTGACTGATTAGGATCAAGAAGGTCATTCTGAGAGAGATAGCGGGAGAGCTGGCCAAGGACGGCACGTTCAAGAGTTTTGGAGAGAAAAGAAAGAAGGGATACTGGTCTGTAGTTGTTGACATCGGAGGGATCGAGTGTAGGTTTTTTCAGAAGGGTGCAACTCTCGCTCTCTTGAAGACGGAAGGGACGTAGCCAGCGGTCAGGGATGAGTTGATGAGCGAGGTGAGGTAAGGGAGAAGGTCCCCGGAAATGGTCTGGAGAAGAGAGGAGGGGATAGGGTCGAGCGGGCAGGTTGTTGGGCGGCCGGCCGTCACAAGAAGCGAGATTTCATCTGGAGAGAGAGGGAGAAAGAGGTCAGAGCACAGGGTAGGGCAGTGTGAGCAGAACCAGCTGTGTCGTTTGACTTAGCAAACGAGGATCGGATGTCGTCGACCTTCTTTTCAAAATGGTTGACGAAGTCATCTGCAGAGAGGGAGGAGGGGGGGAGGGGGAGGAGGATTCAGGAGGGAGGAGAAGGTGGCAAAGAGCTTCCTAGGGTTAGAGGCAGATGCTTGGAATTTAGAGTGGTAGAAAGTGGCTTTAGCAGCAGAGACAGAGGAGGAAAATGTAGAGAGGAGGGAGTGAAAGGATGCCAGGTCCGCAGGGAGGCGAGTTTTCCTCCATTTCCGCTCGGCTGCCCGGAGCTCTGTTCTGTGAGCTCGCAATGAGTCATCGAGCCACGGAGCGGGAGGGGAGGACCGAGCCGGCCTGGAGGATAGGGGACATAGAGAGTCAAAGGATGCAGAAAGGGAAGAGAGGAGGGTTGAGGAGGCAGAATCAGGAGAAAGGTTGGAGAAGGTATGAGCAGAGGGAAGAGATGATAGGATGGAAGAGGAAAGAGTAGCGGGGGAGAGAGAGCGAAGGTTGGGACGGCGCGATACCATCCGAGTAGGGGCAGTGTGGGAAGTGTTGGATGAGAGCGAGAGGGAAAAGGATACAAGGTAGTGGTCGGAGACTTGGAGGGGAGTTGCAGTGAGGTTAGTGGAAGAACAGCATCTAGTAAAGATGAGGTCGAGCGTATTGCCTGCCTTGTGAGTAGGGGGAAGGTGAGAGGGTGAGGTCAAAAGAGGAGAGGAGTGGAAAGAAGGAGGCAGAGAGGAATGAGTCAAAGGTAGACGTGGGGAGGTTAAAGTCGCCCAGGACTGTGAGAGGTGAGCCGTCCTCAGGAAAGGAGCTTATCAAGGCATCAAGCTCATTGATGAACTCTCCGAGGGAACCTGGAGGGCGATAAATGATAAGGATGTTAAGCTTGAAAGGGCTGGTAACTGTGACAGCATGGAATTCAAAGGAGGCGATAGATAGATGGGTAAGGGGAGAGAGAGAGAATGACCACTTGGGAGAGATGAGGATCCCGGTGCCACCACCCCGCTGACCAGAAGCTCTCGGGGTGTGCGAGAACACGTGGGCGGACGAAGAGAGAGCAGTAGGAGTAGCAGTGTTATCTGTGGTGATCCATGTTTCCGTCAGTGCCAGGAAGTCGAGGGACTGGAGGGAGGCATAGGCTGAGATGAACTCTGCCTTGTTGGCCGCAGATCGGCAGTTCCAGAGGCTACCGGAGACCAGGAACTCCACGTGGGTCGTGCGCGCTGGGACCACCAGATTAGGGTGGCCGCGGCCACGCGGTGTGGAGCGTTTGTATGGTCTGTGCAGAGAGGAGAGAACAGGGATAGATAGACACATAGTTAACAGGGTACAGAAGAGGCTACGCTAATGCAAAGGAGATTGGAATGACAAGTGGACTACACGTCTCGAATGTTCAGAAAGTTAAGCTTACGTAGCAAGAATCTTATTGACTAAAATGATTGAAATGATACAGTACTGCTGGAGTAGGCTAGCTGGTAGTGGCTGCGATGTTGACACTACACTAATCAAGTCGTTCAGTCGAGTGTAATAGTTTCTACAGTGCTGCTATTCGGGGGCTAGCTGGCTAGCTAGCAGGTTGATTGCGTTACGTTACTTTAAGAGAACGACAATAGCTGGCTAGCTACCCTAGAAAATCGCTCTAGGCTACACAATTGTCTTAGATACAAAGACGGCTATGTAGCTAGCTAGCTACGATCAAACAAAACAAACCGTTGTACTGTAATAGTTACTACAGTGCTGCTATTCGGGGGCTAGCTGGCTAGCTACGTTAAAAGAACGACAATAGCTGGCCAGCTAACCTAGAAAATTGCTCTAGGCTACACAATTGTCTTAGATACAAAGACGGCTATGTAGCTAGCTAGCTACGATCAAACAAAACAAACCGTTGTACTGTAATAGTTACTACAGTGCTGCTATTCGGGGGCTAGCTGGCTAGCTACGTTAGAAGAACGACAATAGCTGGCCAGCTAACCTAGAAAATCGCTCTAGACTACACAATTGTCTTAGATACAAAGACGGCTATGTAGCTGGCTAGCTACGATCAAGCAAATCAAACCGTTGTACTGTAATGAAGTGAAATGAAAATGAAAATAGATACTGGGTTGTCTGTTCTCTACAGTAGTGGTTTATATAGATACTGGGTTGTCTGTTCTCTACAGTAGTGGTTTATATAGATACTGGGTTGTCTGTTCTCTACAGTAGTGGTTTATATAGATACTGGGTTGTCTGTTCTCTACAGTAGTGGTTTATATAGATACTGGGTTGTCTGTTCTCTACAGTAGTGGTTTATATAGATACTGGGTTGTCTGTTAGGTTCTCTACAGTAGTGGTTTATATAGATACTGGGTTGTCTGTTCTCTACAGTAGTGGTTTATATAGATACTGGGTTGTCTGTTCTCTACAGTAGTGGTTTATATAGATACTGGGTTGTCTGTTCTCTACAGTAGTGGTTTATATAGATACTGGGTTGTCTGTTCTCTACAGTAGTGGTTTATATAGATACTGGGTTGTCTGTTCTCTACAGTAGTGGTTTATATATATACTGGGTTGTCTGTTAGGTTCTCTACAGTAGTGGTTTATATAGATACTGGGTTGTCTGTTCTCTACAGTAGTGGTTTATATAGATACTGGGTTGTCTGTTCTCTACAGTAGTGGTTTATATAGATACTGGGTTGTCTGTTCTCTACAGTAGTGGTTTATATAGATACTGGGTTGTATGTTCTCTACAGTAGTGGTTTATATAGATACTGGGTTGTCTGTTCTCTACAGTAGTGGTTTATATAGATACTGGGTTGTCTGTTAGGTTCTCTACAGTAGTGGTTTATATAGATACTGGGTTGTCTGTTCTCTACAGTAGTGGTTTATATAGATACTGGGTTGTATGTTAGGTTCTCTACAGTGGTGGCAGGCTGACAGTCTGTCTCTGCCCGAGTCAAGATTTTCTAATCAAGTGAAACCAAGCTGACTCAGTCTTCCAGTGGAAAAGATGAGGACGACAAGAAGTGGGAAAAGGAGAAAGAGAGGAGTATGGAAAAATAAAGTATTGCGATTTGAGAGTGATAAGGGGGGGTTCAATTCAATTCAAGGGGCTTTCTTGGCATGGGAAACGTGTTGACATTGCAAAAGCAAGTGAGGTTGATAATATACAAAAGTGAAATATAAAAATTAACATTAAAATTACACATACAGAAGTTTCAAAACAATAAATACATTACAAATGTCATATTATACATATATATCCAGTGCTGCAACGATGTACAAATGGTTAAAGGACACGAGATCAAATAAATAAGCATAAATATGGGTTGTATTTACAATGGTGTGTGTTCTTCACTGGTTGCCCTTTTCTCGTGGCAACAGGTCACAGATCTTGTTGCTGTGATGGCACACTGTGGATGGCACACTGTGGGAGTTTATCAAAATTGGGTGTGTTTTCGAATTCTTTGTGGACCTGTGTAATCTGAGGGAAATATGTCTCTCTAATATGGTCAGACATTGGGCAGTAGGTTAGGAAGTGCAGCTCAGTTTCCACCTCATTTTGTGGGCAGTGTGCACATAGCCTGTCTTATCTTGAGAGCCATGTCTGCCTACGGCGCCCTTTCTCAATAGCAAGGCTATGCTCACTGAGTCTGTACATAGTCAAAGCTTTCCTTAATTTTGGGTTAGTCACAGTGGACAGGTATTCTGCCACTGTGTACTCTCTGTGTAGGGCCAAATAGCATTCTAGTTTTCTCTGTTGTTTTGTTAATTCTTTCCAATGTGTCAAGTAATTATCTTTTTGTTTTCTCATGATTTGATTGGGTCTAATTGTGCTGCTGTCCTGGGGCTATGTGGGGTTTGTTTGTGTTTGTGAACAGAGCCCCAGGACCAGCTTGCTTAGGGGACTCTTCTCCAGGTTCATCTCTCTGTAGGTGATGGCTTTGTTATGGAAGGTTTGGGAATCGATTCATTTTAGGTGGTTGTAGAATTGAATGGCTCTTTTCTGGATTTTGATAATTAGTGGGTATCGGCCTAATTCTGCTCTGCATGCATTATTTGGTGTTTTACGTTGTACACTGAAGAAATTATTTGCAGAATTCTGCATGCAGAGTCTCAATTTGGTGTTTGTCCCATTTTGTGAAGTCTTGGTTGGTGAGCGGACCCCAGACCTCACAACCATAAAGGGCAATGGGCTCTATGACTGTTTCAAGTATTTTTAGCCAGATCCTAATTGGTATGTTGAATTTTATGTTCCTATTGATGGCGTAGAATGCCCTTCTTGCTTTGTCTCTCAGTTCGTTCACAGCTTTGTGGAAGTTACCTGTGGTTCTGATGTTTAGGCCAAGGTATGTATAGTTTTTTGTGTGCTCGAGGGCAACAGTGTCTAGATGGAATTTGTATTTGTGGACCTTTTTTGGAACACCATTATTTTGGTCTTACTGAGATTTACTGTCAGGGCCCAGGTCTGGCAGAATCTGTGCAGAATATCTAGGTGCTGCTGTAGGCCCTCCTTGGTTGGTGACAAAAGCACCAGATCATCAGCAAACAGCAGACATTTGACTTCGGATTCTATTAGGGTGAAGCCGGGTGTTGCAGACTTTTCTAGTGCTCGCGCCAGTTCGTTGATATATATGTTGAAGAGGGTGGGGCTTAAGCTGCATCCCTGTCTCACCCCACGGCCCTGTGGGAAGAAATGTGTGTGTTTTTTGCCAATTTTAACCGCACACTTGTTGTTTGTGTACATGGATTTTATACTGTTGTATGTTTTACCCCCAACACCACTTTCCATCAATTCACATAGCAGACCCTCATGCCAAATTGAGTCGAAGGGTTTTTTGAAATCAACAAAGCATGAGAAGACTTTGCCTTTGTTTTGGTTTGTTTGGTTGTCAATTAGGGTGTGCAGGGTGAATACATGGTCTGTTGTACGGTAATTTGGTAAAAAGCTAATTTGACATTTGCTCAGTACATTGTTGTCATTGAGGTAATGTACAAGTCTGCTGTTAATGATAATGCAGAGGATTTTCCCAAGGTTGCTGTTGATGCATATCCCACGGTAGTTATTGGGGTCAAATTTGTCTCCACTTTTGTGGATTGGGGTGATCAGTCCTTGGTTCCAAATATTGGGGAAGACGCCAGAGCTAAGGATGATGTTAAAGAGTTTTAGTATAGCCAATTGGAATTTGTTGTCTGTATATTTGATAATTTCATTGAGGATACCATCAACACCACAGGCCTTTTTGGGTTGGAGGGTTTTTATTTTGTCCTGTAGCTCATTTTTTGCTCTCTCTCTCTCTCTCTCTCTCTCTCTCTCTCTCTCTCTCTCTCTCTCTCTCTCTCTCTCTCTCTCACTCTCTCTCTCTGTCTCTCTCTCTCTCTCTCTCTCTCTCTCTCTCTCTCTCACTCTCTGTCTCTGTCTCTGTCTCTCTCTCTCTCTCTCTCTCTCTCTCTCTCTCTCTCTCTCTCTCTCTGTCTCTCTCACTCTCTCTCTCACTCTCTCTCTCACTCTCTCACTCTCTCCTGCCTTTCTCTAAGCTGCTGGGTGAATGTACAAGCCCCCCCCCCCCAGCTAGAGCCACTGTGTGTGTGTGTGTGTGTGTGTGTGTGTGTGTGTGTGTGTGTGTGTGTGTGTGTGTGTGTGTGTGTGTGTGTGTGTGTGTGTGTGTGTGTGTGTGTGTGTGTGTGTGTGTGTGTGTGTGTGTGTGTGTGTGTCTGTGCACTTCTCCATTAGGCATAGCTGTGTGCTTCAATGCACTGTACTGTAATAACAGCACTCAAACAGAGAGAGTGAGAGAGAGGGAGATAGAGGCAGAGGGAAAGAGAGAGGGAGATAGAGAGAGATATAGGGAGGGAGAGAGAGAGAGAGATATAGGCAGAGGGAAAGAGAGAGGGAGATAGGGAGAGAGAGAGGAAGATAGAGATAGAGGGAGAGAGAGGGAGAGATAGAGGGAGTGAAAGAGAGAGAGATAGAGGGAGAAAGCGAGAGATAGAGTGAAAATAGAGAGTGAAAAGAGAGAGTGAAAAGAGAGAGATAGAGATAGAGGGAGAGAGCGATAGAGGGAGAGCGAGAGAGTGAGGCAAAGAGAGAGAATTAGAGAGAGAGGGTGAGATGGAGATGGAAGGAGAGAAAGGAACTCATATGCCAAATGATCCCCTCATAAAATACACCCCCACATCCACTCAACCATCCCTCCCTCCCTCCTAACTCCCTCCATCTGTCTCCAGTTCTGCATCAGGGGCTTTGTTAATAAAATTGCGGGCAACGTTTTCTGACTAAAGCTACATGTCCCTTGCACCCTTCCTCCTCCTCATCCTTCTGTCTGAGGGAAATAAGAAGGAAGTCTTTCCCCAACTCATTGCCTTCTACCACGAAAAGACTTCCACCATGCATCCGTAGAGCGGCAAGCATTTCCCGTGACCAATGTGACCAATGTGATCAATGATCAATGTCTACCCTCTACGACCAGGTACACCTCTACAAAGCGACATCCTAGACTCTTGAAAAGACATCAGACTCAACCGCACCATCAGCACAGAGCGATGATCGCCCCGCCCAGACCTGCAAGACCCTCCCAGACCTGCAAGACCCTCCCAGACCTGCAAGACCCTCCCAGACCTGCAAGACCCTCCCAGACCTGCAAGACCCTCCCAGACCTGCAAGACCCGCCCAGACCTGCAAGACCCTCCCAGACCTTCATCGAGAGGACCTGCACCCGGAGGATCCAAGCCAAGAGGACTTACACCCAGACCACAGCATCACCATCCCCACCCCCACCCCAACCAGTCAAACCCCCACAAACAAACCCTGGCCACACCCTATATACAGTAGCTTGTGAAAGTTTTCACCCCCTTGGCATTTCTCCTATATTGTTGCCTTACAACCTGGAATTAAAATTCATTTTTGGGGGGGAGTGTATCATTTGATTTACACAACATGCCTACCCCTTTGAAGATGTAAAATGTTTTTTATTGTGAAACAAACAAGAAATAAGACACACAAAAAAACAGAAAACTTGAGCATCACAACTATTCACCCCCCAAAGTCAATACTTTGTAGAGACACCTTTTGCAGCAATTACAGCTGCATGTCTCTTGGGGTATGTCTCTATAAGCTTGGCACATCTAGCCACTGGGATTGTTGTCTATTCTTCAAGGCAAAACTGCTCCAGCTCCTTCATGTTGGATGGGTTCCGCTGGTGTACAGCAATCTTTGAGTCATACCACAGATTCTCAATTGGATTGAGGTCTGGGCTTTGACTAGGCCATTCCAATACATTTAAATGTTTCCCCTTAAACAACTCGAGTGTAGCTTTAGCAGTATGCTTAGGGTCATTATCCTGCTGGAAGGTGAACCTCCGTCCCAGTCTCAAATCTCTGGAAGACTGAAACAGGTTTCCCTCAAGAATTTCCCTGTATTTAGCGCCATCCATCATTGCTTCAATTCTGACCAGTTTCCCTGCCAATGAAAAACAACCCCACAGCATGATGCTGCCACCCCCATATGCTTTACTGTGGGGATGGTGTTCTCGGGTGATGAAAAGGTGTTGGGTTTGCGCCAGACATAGCATTTTCCTTGATGGCCAAGAAGCTACATTTTATTCTCATCTGACCAGAGTACCTTCTTCCATATGTTTGGGGAGTCTCCCAAATGCCCTTTGGAAAACACCAAACGAGTTTGCTTATTTTTTTCTTTAATAAGCAATGGCTTTTCTCTGGCCACTCTTCCATAAAGCCCAGCTCTGTGGAGTGTACGGCTTAAAGTGGTCCTATGTACAGATACTCTAATCTCACTGTGGAACTTTGCAGCTCCTTCAGGTTTATCTTTGGTCTCTCTGATTAATGCCCCCCTTGCCTGGTCTCTGAGTTTTGTTGGGTGGCCCTCTCTTGGCAGGTTTGTTGTGGTGCCATTTTTTAAATAATGGATTTAATGGTGCTCCGTGGGATGTTCAAAGTTTCTGATATTTTTTTATAACCCAACCCTGATCTGTACTTCTCCACAACTTTGTCCCTGACCTGTTTGGAGAGCTCCTTGGTCTTCATGGTGCTTAGTGGTGTCTGGGGCCTTTCAGAACATATATTGAGATCTTGTGACAGTTAGATTGCACACAGGTGGACTTTCTTTAACTAACTATTTGACTTCTGAAGGTAATTGGTTGCACCAAATCTTATTTTGGGGGTTCATAGCAATTTTTTTTTTGTTCACTTCACTAATTTGTACTATTTTGTGTTTGTCCATTACATGAAATCCAAATCCAGGGACACGTACTAGTCTGTGGCAACCTAAATGCCAGAACTGGACAAGAACCAGACACCCTCAGCACACAGGGGGACAAGCACCTACCTGGAGGTGACAACATTCCCTCCCAAATATGCCCCCCAAGGCACAACCATGACGAAACAACCAACAAAAATGGGTCATAACTCCTGCAGCTCTGTCGGACACTGGGTATGTACATAGTCGGCAGGTACCTTAGTGGTTAGAGTGTAGAGGCGGCAGGTACCTTAGTGGTTAGAGTGTAGAGGCGGCAAGTAGCCTAGTGGTTAGAGTGTAGAGGCGGCAGGTACCTTAGTGGTTAGAGTGTAGAGGCGGCAAGTAGCCTAGTGGTTAGAGTGTAGAGGCGGCAGGTAGCTTAGTGGTTAGAGTGTAGAGGCGGCAGGTACCTTAATGGTTAGAGTGTAGAGGCGGCAGGTACCTTATTGGTTAGAGCATTGGGCCAGTAACTAAAAGGTTGCTGGATCAAATCCCCAAGCTTATAAGGTAAAACATTTGACATTCTGCCCCTGAACAAGGCAGTTAACCCACTGTTCCCCGGTAGGCCGTCATTGTAAATAAGAATTTGTTCTTAACTGACTTGCCTAGTTAAATAAAACATCGTTTGTCAATGTTAGGCTTCGAGGGGTCTCCTATGGTAGATACACCTACACCTCATCTCTTGACAGTTGTACTTTATCACTGACCTCAACCCAGAGTTTCTCAGAGCATTCACAGTCAGCCAGCCCACTGGGACTTTTAAGTAAGCATATCACTGTAAGGTAACCTGTTGTATTCAGCGCAAATGACAAATAAAATTTGATTTGATTTTGATTTGACACCCCTATCAGATCACAGCAAAATCACAGTCTATTTTGAACAGAGCAATACTCAATGAGCCATCAAAGCCAAAGGAACTGAATAATATTAAGAAATGCTTTAGATGGAAGGAAAGTAGTGTGGAAATCTACCAATAAACAATGAGGCCAAAACAAATTCAATCCCTTTTAGACAACTTCCTGGTCAAAATGTAATAATGAAGGTGTAAACTTGGCAGTAGTAAATCTAAACATATTTGAGCTCACAGCTTCCCTGTCAAATCTAAAAACGTCAAGCAGACAACCTAAGAAAATTAACAACAATGACAAATGGTTTGATGAAGAATGCAAAAACCTAAGAAACCGATCCAACCAAAAAAATAGAGACCCAGAAAACCTGAGTCTTCACTATGGTGAATGACTAAAACAATACAGACATACACTACGGGAAAAGAAGGAACAGCACGTCAGAAATCAGCTCAATGTAATTGAAGAATCTATAGAATCTAACAACTTCTGGATCCTCGACTTCCTGACGGGCCGCCCCCAGGTGGTGAGGGTAGGTAGCAAACAGATCTGCCACGCTGATCCTCAACACTGGAGCTCCCAAGGGGTGCATGCTCAGTCCCCTCCTGTACTACCTGTTCATGGCCAGGCGCGACTCCAACACCATCATTAAGTTTGCAGACGACACAACAGTGGTAGGCCTGATCACCGACAATGACTAGACAGCCTATAGGGAGGAGGTCAGAGACCTGGCCGGGTGGTGCCAGAATAACAACCTCTCCCTCAACATAACCAAGACTAAGGAGATTCTTGTGGACTACAGGAAAAGGAGGACCGAGCACGCCCCATTCTCATCGACAGGGCTGTAGTGGAGCAGGTTGAGAGCTTCAAGTTCCTTGGGGTCCACATCAACAACAAACTAGAAAGGTCCAAACACACCAAGACAGGAAACTAAAAAGATTTGGCATGGGTCCTGAGGTTCTACAGCTGCACCATCGAGAGCATGGTGCTCGGTCCTCCTTTGTGTTGGAGTTGTGCCTGGCCATGCAGTCGTGGGTGAACAGGTAGTGACTGGTTGCATCACTGCCTGGTACGGCAACTGCTCGGCCTCTGACCGCAAGGCACTACAGAGGGTAGTGCGTACGGCCCAGTACATCACTGGGGCTAAGCTGCCTGCCATCCAGGACCTCTACACCAGGCGGTGTCAGAGGAAGGCCCTAAAAATTGTCAAAGACCTCAACCACCCCAGTCATAGACTGTTCTCTCTACTACCGCATGGCAAGCGGTACCGGGGTGCCAAGTCTAGGACAAAAAGGCTTCTCAACGGTTTTTACACCCAAGTCACAAGACTCCTGAACGGGTAGTCAAATGGCTACCCAGACTATTTGCATTGTGTGCCCCCCAACCCCTCTTTTTACGCTGCTGCGACTCTCTGTTTATCTTATATGCATAGTCACTTTAACTATACATTCATGTACATACTACCTCAATTGGGCAGACCAACCAGTGCTCCCGCACATTGGCTAACCGGGCTATCTGCATTGTGTCTCACCTACCACCCACCAACCCCTCTTTTACGCTACTGCTACTCTCTGTTCATCATATATGCAGTCACTTTAACCATACCTACATGTACATTCTACCTCAATCAGCCTGACTAACCGGTGTCTGTATGTAGCCTCGCTTACTTTTATAGCCTCTCTACTGTATATAGCCTCTCTACTGTATATAGCCTCTCTACTGTATATAGCCTCTCTACTGTTATAGCCTCTCTACTGTATATAGCCTCTCTACTGTATATAGCCTCTCTACTGTATATAGCCTCTCTACTGTATATAGCCTCTCTACTGTATATAACCTCTCTACTGTATGTAGCCTCTCTACTGTATATAGCCTCTCTACTGTATATAGCCTCTCTACTGTATATAGCCTCTCTACTGTATATAGCCTCTCTACTGTATATAGCCTCTCTACTGTTATAGCCTCTCTACTGTATATAGCCTCTCTACTGTATATAGCCTCTCTACTGTATATAGCCTCTCTACTGTATATAGCCTCTCTACTTTTATAGCCTCTCTACTGTATATAGCCTCTCTACTGTATATAGCCTCTCTACTGTTATAGCCTCTCTACTGTATATAGCCTCTCTACTGTATATAGCCTCTCTACTGTATATAGCCTCTCTACTGTATATAGCCTCTCTACTGTATATAACCTCTCTACTGTATGTAGCCTCTCTACTGTATATAGCCTCTCTACTGTATATAGCCTCTCTACTGTATATAGCCTCTCTACTGTATATAGCCTCTCTACTGTATATAGCCTCTCTACTGTATATAGCCTCACTACTGTATATAGCCTCTCTACTGTATATAACCTCTACTGTATATAGCCTCTCTACTGTATATAGCCTCACTACTGTATATAGCCTCTCTACTGTATATAGCCTCTCTACTGTATATAGCCTCTCTACTGTATATAGCCTCTCTACTGTATATAGCCTCTCTACTGTATATAGCCTCTCTACTGTATATAGCCTCACTACTGTATATAGCCTCTCTACTGTATATAACCTCTCTACTGTATGTAGCCTCTCTACTGTATATAGCCTCTCTACTGTCTATAGCCTCTCTACTGTATATAGCCTCTCTACTGTATATAGCCTCTCTACTGTATATAGCCTCTCTACTGTATATAGCCTCTCTACTGTATATAGCCTCTCTACTGTATATAGCCTCACTACTGTATATAGCCTCTCTACTGTATATAACCTCTACTGTATATAGCCTCTCTACTGTATATAGCCTCTCTACTGTATATAACCTCTACTGTATATAACCTCTCTACTGTATATAGCCTCTCTACTGTATATAGCCTCTCTACTGTATATAGCCTCTCTACTGTATATAGCCTCTCTACTGTATATAGCCTCTCTACTGTATATAGCCTCTCTACTGTATATAGCCCCTCTACTGTATATAGCCTCTCTACTGTATATAGCCTCTCTACTGTATATAGCCTCTCTACTGTCTATAGCCTCTCTACTGTATATAGCCTCTCTACTGTATATAGCCTCTCTACTGTATATAGCCTCTCTACTGTATATAGCCTCTCTACTGTCTATAACCTCTCTACTGTATATAGCCTCTCTACTGTATATAGCCTCTCTACTGTATATAGCCCCTCTACTGTATATAGCCTCTCTACTGTATATAGCCCCTCTACTGTATATAGCCTCTCTACTGTATATAGCCTCTCTACTGTATATAGCCCCTCTACTGTATATAGCCCCTCTACTGTATATAGCCCCTCTACTGTATATAGCCCCTCTACTGTATATAGCCTCTCTACTGTATATAGCCTCTCTACTGTATGTAGCCTCTCTACTGTATATAGCCTCTCTACTGTATATAGCCTCTCTACTGTATATCGCCTCTCTACTGTATATAGCCTCTCTACTGTATATAGCCTCTCTACTGTATATAGCCTCTACTGTATACAGCCTCTCTACTGTATATAGCCTCTCTACTGTATACAGCCTCTCTACTGTATATAGCCTCTCTACTGTATATAGCCTCTCTACTGTATATAGCCTCTCTACTGTATACAGCCTCTCTACTGTATATAGCCTCTACTGTATACAGCCTCTCTACTGTATATAGCCTCTCTACTGTATACAGCCTCTCTACTGTATACAGCCTCTCTACTGTATATAGCCTCTCTACTGTATATAGTCTCTCTACTGTATATAGCCTCTCTACTGTATATAGCCTCTCTACTGTATATACCCTCTCTACTGTATACAGCCTCTCTACTGTATATAGCCTCTCTACTGTATATAGCCTCTCTACTGTATATAGCCTCTCTACTGTATATAGCCACTCTACTGTATATAACCTCTACTGTATATAACCTCTCTACTGTATATAGCCTCTCTACTGTATATAGCCTCTCTACTGTATACAGCCTCTCTACTGTATACAGCCTCTCTACTGTATATAGCCTCTCTACTGTATATAGTCTCTCTACTGTATATAGCCTCTCTACTGTATATAGCCTCTCTACTGTATATACCCTCTCTACTGTATACAGCCTCTCTACTGTATATAGCCTCTCTACTGTATATAGCCTCTCTACTGTATATAGCCTCTCTACTGTATATAGCCACTCTACTGTATATAACCTCTACTGTATATAACCTCTCTACTGTATATAGCCTCTCTACTGTATATAGCCACTCTACTGTATATAACCTCTACTGTATATAGCCTCTCTACTGTATATAGCCTCTCTACTGTATATAGCCTCTCTACTGTATATAGCCACTCTACTGTATATAACCTCTACTGTATATAACCTCTCTACTGTATATAGCCTCTCTACTGTATATAGCCTCTCTACTGTATATAGCCTCTCTACTGTATATAGCCTCTCTACTGTATATAGCCTCTCTACTGTATATAGCCTCTCTACTGTATATAGCCTCTCTACTGTATATAACCTCTCTACTGTATATAGCCTCTCTACTGTATATAGCCTCTCTACTGTATATAACCTCTACAGTTATAGCCTCTCTACTGTATATAACCCCTCTACTGTATATAGCCTCTCTACTGTATATAGCCTCTCTACTGTATATAGCCTCTCTACTGTATATACCCTCTCTACTGTATATAACCCCTCTACTGTATATAGCCTCTCTACTGTATATAGCCTCTCTACTGTATATACCCTCTCTACTGTATATAACCCCTCTACTGTATATAGCCTCTCTACTGTATATACCCTCTCTACTGTATATACCCTCTCTACTGTATATAGCCTCTCTACTGTATATAGCCTCTCTACTGTATATACCCTCTCTACTGTATATAACCCCTCTACTGTATATAGCCTCTCTACTGTATATAGCCTCTCTACTGTATATAGCCTCTCTACTGTATATAGCCTGTCTGTTTACTGTTGTTTTATTTCTTTACTTACCTATTGTTCACCTAATACCTTTTTTGCACTATTGGTTAGAGCCTGTAAGTAAGCATTTCACTGTAAGAAACACCTGTTGTATTCAGCGGACGTGACAAATAAACTTTGATTTGATTCTGGGAAAATTGGAAAATTGGAAAACACTAAACAAACAACAACACGAAGAGTTATCTATCCAAAACGGAGATGAATGGATAAACCACTCCTACAATCTGCACCTGGCAGGACTGTTTCTGTTTAGTGTTCTACACCTGGCAGGACTGTTTCTGTTTAGTGTTCTGCACCTGGCAGGACTGTTTCTGTTTAGTGTTCTGCACCTGGCAGGACTGTTTCTGTTTAGTGTTCTGCACCTGACAGGACTGTTTCTGTTTAGTGTTCTGCACCTGACAGGACTGTTTCTGTTTAGTGTTCTACACCTCACAGGACTGTTTCTGTTTAGTGTTCTGCACCTGGCAGGACTGTTTCTGTTTAGTGTTCTGCACCTGACAGGACTGTTTCTGTTTAGTGTTCTACACCTCACAGGACTGTTTCTGTTTAGTGTTCTGCACCTGGCAGGACTGTTTCTGTTTAGTGTTCTGCACCTGGCAGGACTGTTTCTGTTTAGTGTTCTGCACCTGACAGGACTGTTTCTGTTTAGTGTTCTACACCTCACAGGACTGTTTCTGTTTAGTGTTCTGCACCTGGCAGGACTGTTTCTGTTTAGTGTTCTGCACCTGGCAGGACTGTTTCTGTTTAGTGTTCTACACCTGGCAGGACTGTTTCTGTTTAGTGTTCTGCACCTGACAGGACTGTTTCTGTTTAGTGTTCTGCACCTGACAGGACTGTTTCTGTTTAGTGTTCTGCACCTGGCAGGACTGTTTAGTAGTTAGTGTTCTGCACCTGGCAGGACTGTTTCTGTTTAGTGTTCAACACCTGACAGGACTGTTTCTGTTTAGTGTTCTGCACCTGGCAGGACTGTTTAGTAGTTAGTGTTCTGCACCTGACAGGACTGTTTAGTAGTTAGTGTTCTGCACCTGGCAGGACTGTTTAGTAGTTAGTGTTCTGCACCTGACAGGACTGTTTCTGTTTAGTGTTCAGCACCTGACAGGACTGTTTCTGTTTAGTGTTCTGCACCTGGCAGGACTGTTTCTGTTTAATGTTCTGCACCTGACAGGACTGTTTCTGTTTAGTGTTCTGCACCTGGCAGGACTGTTTCTGTTTAGTGTTCTGCACCTGGCAGGACTGTTTCTGTTTAGTGTTCTGCACCTGACAGGACTGTTTCTGTTTAGTGTTCTACACCTGACAGGACTGTTTCTGTTTAGTGTTCTGCACCTGACAGGACTGTTTCTGTTTAGTGTTCTACACCTGGCAGGACTGTTTCTGTTTAGTGTTCTGCACCTGACAGGACTGTTTCTGTTTAGTGTTCTGCACCTGGCAGGACTGTTTCTGTTTAGTGTTCTGCACCTGACAGGACTGTTTCTGTTTAGTGTTCTGCACCTGACAGGACTGTTTCTGTTTAGTGTTCTGCACCTGGCAGGACTGTTTCTGTTTAGTGTTCTGCACCTGACAGGACTGTTTCTGTTTAGTGTTCTGCACCTGACAGGACTGTTTCTGTTTAGTGTTCTGCACCTGACAGGACTGTTTCTGTTTAGTGTTCTGCACCTGACAGGACTGTTTCTGTTTAGTGTTCTGCACCTGGCAGGACTGTTTCTGTTTAGTGTTCTGCACCTGACAGGACTGTTTCTGTTTAGTGTTCTACACCTGACAGGACTGTTTCTGTTTAGTGTTCTGCACCTGGCAGGACTGTTTCTGTTTAGTGTTCTGCACCTGACAGGACTGTTTCTGTTTAGTGTTCTACACCTGACAGGACTGTTTCTGTTTAGTGTTCTGCACCTGGCAGGACTGTTTCTGTTTAGTGTTCTGCACCTGACAGGACTGTTTCTGTTTAGTGTTCTGCACCTGGCAGGACTGTTTCTGTTTAGTGTTCTGCACCTGACAGGACTGTTTCTGTTTAGTGTTCTGCACCTGGCAGGACTGTTTAGTAGATAGTGTTCTGCACCTGACAGGACTGTTTCTGTTTAGTGTTCTGCACCTGACAGGACTGTTTCTGTTTAGTGTTCTGCACCTGGCAGGACTGTTTAGTAGATAGTGTTCTGCACCTGACAGGACTGTTTCTGTTTAGTGTTCTGCACCTGGCAGGACTGTTTCTGTTTAGTGTTCTACACCTGACAGGACTGTTTCTGTTTAGTGTTCTGCACCTGGCAGGACTGTTTCTGTTTAGTGTTCTGCACCTGACAGGACTGTTTCTGTTTAGTGTTCTGCACCTGGCAGGACTGTTTCTGTTTAGTGTTCTGCACCTGACAGGACTGTTTCTGTTTAGTGTTCTACACCTGACAGGACTGTTTCTGTTTAGTGTTCTACACCTGACAGGACTGTTTCTGTTTAGTGTTCTGCACCTGGCAGGACTGTTTCTGTTTAGTGTTCTACACCTGACAGGACTGTTTCTGTTTAGTGTTCTGCACCTGACAGGACTGTTTCTGTTTAGTGTTCTACACCTGACAGGACTGTTTCTGTTTAGTGTTCTGCACCTGGCAGGACTGTTTCTGTTTAGTGTTCTACACCTGACAGGACTGTTTCTGTTTAGTGTTCTACACCTGGCAGGACTGTTTCTGTTTAGTGTTCTGCACCTGACAGGACTGTTTCTGTTTAGTGTTCTACACCTGACAGGACTGTTCCGTAGTTAGTGTTCTGCACCTGACAGGACTGTTTCTGTTTAGTGTTCTGCACCTGGCAGGACTGTTTCTGTTTAGTGTTCTGCACCTGACAGGACTGTTTCTGTTTAGTGTTCTGCACCTGACAGGACTGTTTCTGTTTAGTGTTCTGCACCTGACAGGACTGTTTCTGTTTAGTGTTCTGCACCTGGCAGGACTGTTTCTGTTTAGTGTTCTGCACCTGGCAGGACTGTTTCTGTTTAGTGTTCTGCACCTGACAGGACTGTTTCTGTTTAGTGTTCTACACCTGGCAGGACTGTTTCTGTTTAGTGTTCTACACCTGGCAGGACTGTTTCTGTTTAGTGTTCTGCACCTGGCAGGACTGTTTCTGTTTAGTGTTCTGCACCTGACAGGACTGTTTCTGTTTAGTGTTCTACACCTGGCAGGACTGTTTCTGTTTAGTGTTCTACACCTGACAGGACTGTTTCTGTTTAGTGTTCTACACCTGGCAGGACTGTTTCTGTTTAGTGTTCTGCACCTGACAGGACTGTTTCTGTTTAGTGTTCTACACCTGACAGGACTGTTCCGTAGTTAGTGTTCTGCACCTGACAGGACTGTTTCTGTTTAGTGTTCTGCACCTGGCAGGACTGTTTCTGTTTAGTGTTCTGCACCTGACAGGACTGTTTCTGTTTAGTGTTCTGCACCTGACAGGACTGTTTCTGTTTAGTGTTCTGCACCTGGCAGGACTGTTTCTGTTTAGTGTTCTGCACCTGACAGGACTGTTTCTGTTTAGTGTTCTACACCTGGCAGGACTGTTTCTGTTTAGTGTTCTACACCTGACAGGACTGTTTCTGTTTAGTGTTCTGCACCTGACAGGACTGTTTCTGTTTAGTGTTCTGCACCTGACAGGACTGTTTCTGTTTAGTGTTCTACACCTGACAGGACTGTTTCTGTTTAGTGTTCTACACCTGGCAGGACTGTTTCTGTTTAGTGTTCTACACCTGACAGGACTGTTTCTGTTTAGTGTTCTGCACCTGACAGGACTGTTTCTGTTTAGTGTTCTACACCTGGCAGGACTGTTTCTGTTTAGTGTTCTGCACCTGACAGGACTGTTTCTGTTTAGTGTTCTGCACCTGACAGGACTGTTTCTGTTTAGTGTTCTACACCTGGCAGGACTGTTTCTGTTTAGTGTTCTACACCTGACAGGACTGTTTCTGTTTAGTGTTCTGCACCTGACAGGACTGTTTCTGTTTAGTGTTCTACACCTGGCAGGACTGTTTCTGTTTAGTGTTCTACACCTGACAGGACTGTTTCTGTTTAGTGTTCTGCACCTGGCAGGACTGTTTCTGTTTAGTGTTCAGCACCTGACAGGACTGTTTCTGTTTAGTGTTCTACACCTGACAGGACTGTTTCTGTTTAGTGTTCTGCACCTGACAGGACTGTTTCTGTTTAGTGTTCTGCACCTGACAGGACTGTTTCTGTTTAGTGTTCAGCACCTGACAGGACTGTTTCTGTTTAGTGTTCTGCACCTGACAGGACTGTTTCGTAGTTAGTGTTCTGCACCTGACAGGACTGTTTCTGTTTAGTGTTCTGCACCTGGCAGGACTGTTTCTGTTTAGTGTTCTGCACCTGACAGGACTGTTTCTGTTTAGTGTTCTGCACCTGACAGGACTGTTTCTGTTTAGTGTTCTGCACCTGACAGGACTGTTTCTGTTTAGTGTTCTGCACCTGGCAGGACTGTTTCTGTTTAGTGTTCTGCACCTGACAGGACTGTTTCTGTTTAGTGTTCTGCACCTGGCAGGACTGTTTCTGTTTAGTGTTCTGCACCTGGCAGGACTGTTTCTGTTTAGTGTTCTACACCTGACAGGACTGTTTCTGTTTAGTGTTCTACACCTGACAGGACTGTTTCAGTTTTGTTTATTCACCTTGTTATTTTGTTTTAGTGTTTAATAGAAGTCATGAACACTTAAAGTCAACACATGAACACTTACCACACTGCACTTTGGTCCGATTCCTCCTCATCCGACGACGACACCCGTTACAGGCATTGTATCATTTCAAATCCATAGTGCCGAGCCAAAACAACAAAACATGTGTCCCAATAGTTTTGGAGCTCACTGTCAACACATTGGCAAGGGAATTAGAACATTCCACAACACCTGGCCTACTAGAATCTGAAGTCAAATGTCTACTGTTTTCTGATGATCTGGTGCTACTGTCCCCAACCAATTAGGGCCAACAGCAGCACCTAGATCTTCTGCACAGATTCTGCCAGACCTGGGCCCTGACAGTAAATCTCAGTAAGATGAAAATAATGGTGTTCCAAAAAAGGTCCAGTTGCCAGAACCACAAATATAAATACAAATATAAATGATATCTAGACACTGTGGAAGAGGTGGTTATCTATCAACAAACCACCAGGGTCTGATAACTTGGATGGAAAATTACTGAGGTCTAATAGTAGACTTTTGGGGAAAATTTGTGTTCGACCAGATATAATATTTTTTTTTACTGCAAACAACAGATTTTCAGCATTCTTATAGGGAAGGACATTCAACAAGCACAGCACTTACACAAATGACTGATGAACGGCTGAGAGAAATTGATGAAAAACAGATTGTGGGGTTTTGTTAAACTTCAGTGCGGCTTTTGACATTATCCATCATGGTCTGCTGCTGGAAAAACGTAGGCATTATGGCTTTACAACCCTTGCTATATTTGTCATATATTCTAGTTCTCCAGGCCCTAGTTTCAACCTTCTTAGCAGCACTATCAACAAGGCAGGTTCTCCAAGCCCTATTTTCAACCTTCTTAACAGCACTATCAACAAGGCAGGTCCTACAGGCCCTAGTTTCTACCTTTTTAACAACACTATCAACAAGGCAGGTCCTACAGGTCCTAGTTTCTACCTTCTTAACAGCACTACCAACAAGGCAGGTCCTACAGGCCCTAGTTTCTACCTTTTTAACAGCACTATCAACAAGGCAGGTCCTACAGGTCCTAGTTTTGTCGCACCTGGACTACTGGTCAGTCGTCTGGTCGGGTGCCATCAAGAGAGACCTCTGAAAATTACAATTGGTTCAGAACAGGGCAGCACGGCTGGCCCTTAAATATACACAGAGAGCTAACATTAATAATATGCAGGTCAATCTCTCAATGCTCAAAGTGGAGGAGAGACTGACTTCATCAATAAAACAAACAGAGCAAACTAGAATGCTATTTGGCCCTAAACAGAGAGTACACAGTGGCAGAAAACCTGACCACTGTGACTGACTCAAACTTAAGGAAAGCTTTGACTATGTACAGACTCAGTGAGCATAGCCTTGCTATTGAGAAAGGCTGCCGTAAGCAGACCTGGTCTTCAAGAGAAGACAGGCTATGACCACACTGCCCAAAGAATGAGGTGGAAACTGAGCTGCACTTCCTAACCTCCTGCCAAATGTGTGTCCATATTAGAGACACATATTTCCATAGACCCACAAAGAATTTGGAAACAAATCGAATTTTGATAAACTCAAACATCTTATTGGGAGAAAACCAACAGTGTGACGTCACAGCAGCAAGATTGTGACCTGTTGCCACAAGAAAAGGGCATCCAGTGAAGAACAAACACCATTTTAAATACAACCCATATTTATGTTTATTTATTTTCCCTTTTGTACTTTAACTATTTGCACATAATATGACATTTGTCATTTCTGTATTATTTTGGAACTTTTGTTAGCGTAAAGTTCACTGGTAATTCATATTGTTGATTTCATTTTTGTTTATTGTCTTGTACACTTACTTTGAAAATGTTAACGTGTGTTTCCAATTACAATAAAGCCCTACTATTATACTATATTAACCCTATACTACTATTATACTATATTAACCCTATATTACTATTATACTATATTAACCCTATACTACTATTATACTATATTAACCCTATAGTACTATTATACTATATTAACCCTAACCCTATACTACTATTATACTATATTAACCCTATAGAACTATTATACTATATTAACCCTATAGTACTATTATACTATATTAACCCTATAGTACTATTATACTATATTAACCCTATAGTACTATTATACTATATTAACCCTATAGTACTATTATACTATATTAACCCTATACTACTATTATACTATATTAACCCTATAGTACTATTATACTATATTAACCCTATACTACTATTATACTATATTAACCCTGTACTAATATTATACTATATTAACCCTATACTACTATTATACTATATTAACCCTATACTACTATTATACTATATTAACCCTATACTACTATTATACTATTTTAACCCTATACTACTATTATACTATATTAACCCTATAGTACTATTATACTATATTAACCCTATACTACTATTATACTATATTAACCCTGTACTACTATTATACTATATTAACCCTATAGTACTATTATACTATATTAACCCTAACCCTATACTACTATTATACTATATTAACCCTATAGTACTATTATACTATATTAACCTTATAGTACTATTATACTATATTAACCCTATAGTACTATTATACTATATTAACCCTGTACTACTGTTATACTATATTAACCCTATACTACTATTATACTATATTAACCCTATACTACTATTATACTATATTAACCCTAACCCTATACTACTATTATACTATATTAACCCTATAGTACTATTATACTATATTAACCCTATATTACTATTATACTATATTAACCCTATATTACTATTATACTATATTAACCCTATATTACTATTATACTATATTAACCCTATAGTACTGCAAAATAATAACACACTGAACTGTTAACAAATGACAGGCCACTGCTGTTCACTGAGCTGTTATCAAATAAACACTGGAGCTTATGCATGCCAGCCTAGACTCTAACCATGGGTCAGAGGGAGGGAGGGAGGGAGGGAGGGAGGGAGGTAGGGAGGGAGGGAGGGAGGGAGGGGGGAGGGAGGGAGGGAGGGAAAAAGGGGGAGGGAGGGAGAGAGAGGGGGGGTAGAGAGAAAGCTTCAGTATGCATGCCAGCCTCCAACCATGCTCCAAAGGGGGGGGGGGAGAGAGAGGGAGAAAGAGAGGGTGGGGAGAGAATGAGAGCTTCAGTGTGCTTGCCAGCATAGCCTCCAACGATGGGCCAAAGGGAAAGAGGAGAGAGCCTCACTGCCAGATTGTGAGGTTTGGAGCTCAGCCCCTCCTTCCTTCCTCCTTCTACCCAGGATCCAGGTCCTTTTGCTGAGCCACCAGCTGTACTCAAGCCCCCTGTCTGGACCTGGGCCTAGTCTGCTGTGGGTGCAAAGCCATGGAAAGACATACACACAACAAACAGCATATGTAATGTAATGCATGTCCTGTATATGACTGTGCCTATATATGAGTGTGTGAAGACAGGGCTCAGGGCTTGGGTGTGCGCACACACACACACACACACACACACACACACACACACACACACACACACACACACACACACGCTCACGCACACACACACACACACACACGCTCACGCACACACACACACACACACTCGCACACACACACACACACGCACACGCACACGCACACACAGACATAGACACAGACACACACACACACAGACATGCACACACACACACACACACACACACACACACACACACACACACACACACACACACACACACACACACACACACACACACACACACACACACACACAGACATGCACACGCGCACACGTTCCAAAATGGTGGTAAAACACCATCGTCAAACGGTCAGTTTCATATTCATTCACGGAAATGTCTGTGTTGAAAAGAAAGGTGATCATATTGACTAAGACATGCCTTATAGTACTAAAAGATTCATGTTTCAAACAATGAAGCATGTTTTTAAAATGCGTACTGCCTCCAGCTTATTGCCTCGTGGTGTGTGTGACAGGCTGATGATGGTGTGTGTGACAGGCTGATGAAGCCTGACGTTTCCGTTTGATGTTCAAAACAATTCTCGGAAAATCTCTGACTTCAGACTTTAAGAAAATGTTTTATTTATTTATTTAACCTTTAGCCCAAAAAATAAATACAGAATGTATTCATACCCCCGTGACTCATTCCACATTTTGTTGTGATACAGATTGAATTCAAAATTAATTAAATGTTTGTTTTTTTCACAAAATGCCCCATAATGACAAAGAGAATATTTATTAAAAATGAAATACAGAAATATCAAATGTATTCATTTATTCATTTTTTATTTTTTATTCTGTCAGAGCCCTGTCAAATTGGTGGTTAATCATTGCTAGACAGCCATTTCCTAGTCTTGCCATAGATTTTCAAGCCAATTTAAGTCAAAACTGTCAAAACTAGGCCACTCAGGAACATTCAGTGTCTTCTTGGTAAGTAACTCCAGTGTATATTTGGCCTTTTTCAACCATTTTCAATTTGCCATAGATTTTCAAGCAGATTTAAGTCAAAACTGTAACTCTGCCACTCTGTATTTTTCTTCTTGGTAAGCAACTCCAGTGTATATTTGGCCTTGTGTTTTAGGTTATTGTCCTGCTGAAAGGTGAATTAGTCTCCCGGTGTCTGGTGGAAAGCAGACTGAACCAGGTTTTCTTCTAAGAATTCTGCCTGTGATTAGCTCCATTCCATTAATTTTTTTATCCAGGAAAAACTCCCCAGTTCTTAACGGTGACGAGCATACCCATAACATGATGCAGCCACCACTATGCTTGAAAATGAACCAGGTTTTCCTCCAGGGTTTTGCCTGTGCTTAGCTCTAATAATTTTGCACGCCCAATTTTTCAGTTTTTGATTTGTTAAAAAAAGTTTGAAATATCCAATAAATGTCGTTCCACTTCATGATTGTGTCCCACTTGTTGTTGATTCTTCACAAAAAAATACAGTTTTATATCTTTATGTTTGAAGCCTGAAATGTGGCAAAAGGTTGCAAAGTTCAAGGGGGCCGAATACTTTCGCAAGGCACTGTATATATATATATCCAAAGTTAATTAATAGCCTCAACATGCTCATAGGGATTTTCAATGTCTGCTTTTTTTTAATTTACCCAAAAGGCTCCCTTCTTTGCGAAGCTCTGGGAAACCTCCTTGGTCTTTGTGGTTGACACTGTGTTTTAAATTCACTGCTCGACTGCGGGACATTACAGATGTGTCCAGGCTCAGGAGACAGTTTTGAAGTAGCAAAAGTCTATTACAAAAACAGGGGGGCAGGCAAACAACAGGTCAGAGGTCAGTAATCCAGGGTGGTGTGACAAGGTACAGAACGGCAGGCAGGCTCAGGGTCAGGGTCAGGGCAGGCAGAATGGTCAAAACCAGGAAAACCGGGCATCCGAGTGGCGCAGTGGTCTAAGGCACTGCAACGTAGCTGTGCCACTAGAGATTCTGGGTTCGAGTCCAGGCACTATCGCAGCGGGCCACGACCGGGAGACCCATGAAGTGATGCACAATTGGCCCATTGTCGTCTGCATTAGGGAAGGGTTTGGCAGGCAAGGATGTCCTTGTCCCACCGCGCACTAGCAACACCTGTGGTGGGCCAGGCGCAGTGCTAACGGTCGCCAAGTGCAAAGTATTTCCTCCGACACACTGACTGGCTTCCGGGTAAAGAGGGCATTGTGTCAAGAAGCAGTGCGGCTTGGTTGGGTTGTGTTTCGGGGGACACACGGCTCTCAACCTTCGCCTCTCCCGAGTCCGTATAAGAGTTGCAGCGATGAGACAAGACTGTAACATCGTGGATACCACGAAAATTGAGGAGAATTTTTAGAGCTAGAGAGAGAGAGAGGTAGAGAAGTCTTCTCATATTTTGCTCTCTCTCTCTCTCTCTCTCTGTCTCTCTCTCTCTCTCTACCTCTCTCTCTCTCTCTAGCATGAGTCATTCTCATGCTCATGCAAAGTCTTCTCATGCTTTGTTGATTTCAAAAAAGCCTTCGACTCAATTTGGCATGAGGGTCTGCTATGTGAATGGATGGAAAGTGGTGTTGGGGGTAAAACATACAACATTATAAAATCCATGTACACAAACAACAAGTGTGCGGTTAAAATTGGCAAAAAACACACAAATTTCTTCACACAGGGTCGTGGGGTTAGACAGGGATGCAGCTTAAGCCCCACCCTCTTCAATATATTTATCAACGAACTGGCGCGGGCACTAGAAAAGTCTGCAGCACCCGGCCTCACCCTACTAGAATCTGAAGTCAAATGTCTGCTGTTTGCTGATAATCTGGTGCTTCTGTCACCAACCAAGGAGGGCCTACAGCAGCACCTAGATCTTATGCACAGATTCTGTCAGACCTGGGCCCTGACAGTAAATCTCAGTAAGACCAAAATAATGGTGTTCCAAAAAAGGTCCAGTCACCAGGACCACAAATACAAATTCCATCTAGACACTGTTGCCCTAGAGCACACAAAAAACTATACATACCTTGGCCTAAACATCAGCGCCACAGGTAACTTCCACAAAGCTGTGAACGATCTGAGAGACAAGGCAAGAAGGGCATTCTATGCCATCAAAAGGAACATAAATTTCAACATACCAATTAGGATCTGGCTAAAAATACTTGAATCAGTCATAGAGCCCATTGCCCTTTATGGTTGTGAGGTCTGGGGTCCGCTCACCAACCAAGACTTCACAAAATGGGACAAACACCAAATTGAGACTGCATGCAGAATTCTGCAAAAATATCATCAGTGTACAACGTAGAACACCAAATAATGCATGCAGAGCAGAATTAGGCCGATACCCACTAATTATCAAAATCCAGAAAAGAGCTGTTAAATTCTATAACAACAACAAAGCCATCATCTACAGAGAGATGAACCTGGAGAAGAGTCCCCTAAGCAAGCTGGTCCTGGGGCTCTGTTAACAAACACACCCTACAGAGCCCTATGACAGCAGCACAATTAGACCCAACCAAATCATGAGAAAACAAAAAGATAATTACTTGACACATTGGAAAGAATTAACAAAAAAACAGAGCAAACTAGAATGCTATTTGGCCCTACACAGAGAGTACACAGCGGCAGAATACCTTACCACTGTGACTGACCCAAAATTAAGGAAAGCTTTGACTATGTACAGACTCAGCGAGCATAGCCTTGCTATTGAGAAAGGCCGCCGTAGGCAGACATGGCTCTCAAGAGAAGACAGGCTATGTGCTCACTGCCCACAAAATGAGGTGGAAACTGAGCTGCACTTCCTAACCTCCTGCCCAATGTATGACCATATTAGAGAGACATATTTCCCTCAGATTACACAGATCCACAAAGAATTCGAAAACAAATCCAATTTTGAAAAACTCCCATATCTACTGGGTGAAATTCCACAGTGTGCCATCAGAGCAGCAAGATTTGTGACCTGTTGCCACGAGAAAAGGGCAACCAGTGAAGAACACGCACCATTGTAAATACAACCCATATCTATGCTAATTTATTTTATCTTGTGTCCTTTACCATTTGTACATTGTAAAAACACTGTATATATATATAATATGACATTTGAAATGTCTTTATTGTTTTGAAACTTCTGTATGTGTGATGTCTACTGTTCATTTTTATTGTTTATTTCACTTTATATATTATCTACCTTACTTGCTTTTGCAATGTTAACACATGTTACCCATGCCAATAAAGCCCCTTGAATTGAATTGAGAGAGACAGAGAGAGAGAGACAGAGAGAGAGAGAGAGAGAGAGAGAGAGACAGAGAGACAGAGAGACAGAGAGAGAGACAGAGAGAGAGAGACAGAGAGAGAGAGAGAGAGAGAGAGAGAGACAGAGAGACAGAGAGAGAGAGAGAGAGAGAGAGAGAGAGAGAGAGAGAGAGAGAGAGAGAGAGAGGATTTGGAACCAGCCACATGATAACATGAACGTTGGTTGGTGAGCGGACCCCAGACCTCACAACCATAAAGGGCAATGGGTTCTATAACTGATTCAAGTATTTTTAGCCAGATCCTAATTGGTGTGTCGAATTGTATGTTCCTTTTGATGGCCCTTCTTACCTTGTCTCTCAGATCGTTCCTGGGCGCTGATGTTGAGACCGAGGTATGTATAGTTTTTTGTGTTCCTGGGAACTGGACCTTTTTTGGAACACTAATATTTTTGTCTTTGTGTGTGTGTGTGTGTGTGTGTGTGTGTGTGTGTGTGTGTGTGTGTGTGTGTGTGTGTGTGTGTGTGTGTGTGTGTGTGTGTGTGTGTGTGTGTGTGTGTGTGTGTGTGTGTGTGTGTGTGTGTGTGTGTGTGTGTGTGTGGCATATGTATAGTGGCATGTGTAAAATGTATGCTCTCTCTCTTCACACAAGTTTCATATAAACTTGGGTCCAGTCAGTAACCATGCCCACATGAGCACCGACATTGTGTAGGCATGATGGAATGCCCCTAATACAAGAGTGTTTAAAAGGACTTGCTAACGAAATTGACATTAGACCAAAACATGCCGGGTTGCTGCCGATGTGTAAAGTGATCCTAGCTGTACCCTGAATAACCAACCATGGAGACCAAAGAACATGAGGCTGTGGTCCACACATTGAAATGGTGAGAAACTTTGTAAACCAGACCAAAACATGCACCGTGTGCAGCTGTGCATGTAAAGTAGTCTAGAACATTTGACCAAAGACGAGAGGCAAGAATAGATCCATCTGAACACCGTGTGGTACATCTGAAGTATCTATGCTAACGAACACTCCAGAACAAAAGAAGCCTACAACTAAGAAAGACATTGTACCCTCTGGTGGACAACCAGAGACTTACATCGAACCACATAGATGGATTGAGTGGTTTCAACAGAGAGACGAGAGAAAGACATCTACGCGTAAATATATATTGGATTGACTCTTTGTCTCTCCCTCTCCTAGTAGGCCCTCCCTTTCCATTGCGTAACCAAACGGTCATGCTTTTGTTAGTCCACTAGGGACCTGTTTTCATTGTATTATGTATGTAATCAATAACATATCCTGTGTGTGTTTACGAATTCTGTGTGTGAGGATTTAGTTAGTTAGTAAATAAATAATTAAGCCAATTTGTTTATTGCTGACTCATCACTTAGGGTTCATGCAGATATCCAATAATTATGCGATGTTCAGAATGAAACTGATGAGGTAATAATTTTTGACTGTTATTGATGTAATGCGATTTTTAGATCATCTCTAGAGTTTAAGTCAGGAGATAGTAACTTGGTAAACAACTGTTCCTGTGGTTCCCCAAATTCCTAATGAGTTATTTGTTACATGATTAATTAAATCAAGTAATAATTGAGTGTAGTAGGTAATAATTTGATAAATTGCAGTCATCACATTAATGATAGTCATGTCACAACACTGGCCAGGCCCAGTTGCCCATTATTGGCTACCATGGCTGTGCTATAATTTAGTTTAGAATAGACAAAGAAACATGTAACTGCCAAAATAATGGAAACACTTGAGTAAATAAGAATATTGAAAGCAGCGGTGGAATTAACATCCCATCATGCTTTAGGGTCATGTATAAATATGCTGGCCAGGCCCAGTTGCCCATTATATAGTCTACCATGGCTAGAAGTAGAGATCTCAGTGGTTTTGAAAGAGGGGTGATTGTTGGGGCACGTTTGGCAGGGGCTTCAGTGATGAAGACTGCTCAACTTGCTGATGTTTCACCATATGGCCGTCTCAGTCACCCGATCTCAACCCAATTGAACTCTTATGGGAGGTTCTGGAGTGGAGCCTGAGACAGCGTTTTCCACCACCATTAACAAAACACAAAATGGTTGAATTTCGATGGTGGAAGAATGGTGTCGCACTCCTCCAATACAGTTCCAAACACTTCTAGAATCTATGCCGAGGATCATTGAAGCCGTTCTCGCGGTGGCCCACAACCTATTGAGACACTTTATGTTGGTGTTTCCTTTATTTTGGCAGTTACCTTTAGTACGATTAGCAAAGTAATTTAAAATGTGATTATTGCCGCTAAAATGTGTTGTTTGATGTTTCACTGTAACATTTTTAGAATGTTCATTGAAATCGTTGGAACATAAATTGTTACTAAGTAACATGTTCTTTGCAAATTCTAACACTGTAAGCTTAATCGTTTCTCCTCTCACCTGTGTTGTCCTGTCCATTCTGATTGGTCGCTGGGCTGACGGCCTGCACTGGTTGACTGAATCCCAATGCTGTCCTCTGACCCTGAACCATCATCTGATTCTTGGTTGCTGTGAAAACGACAGACCCCGGGGTTGCCCGTGCAGCAGCTCCCAGACCCAGTTGCGGGCGCAGCCCTATGCCAGAGCGGAGCAGGCTGCCACTGCCGCCGGGTTGAGCCGCCTGGGTTGCCATCCTGGGGCCTGAGGGGTCCTCGCGTCCAAGGCTGCCCGCATTTCTACTCATCTGAAAAGTGAGAATGAAATGGAAGATAAGCCATTTCCAGTTGTGGTGAGTTAGGATACAGTAAACCACAGTAAATGTTCATTTCAGAAACCTCTGAAGAGGATGTTAAATTATTGATAGGGCTCCTGGAGTAGACCAAATGGCCTACTCCCTATTTAGTGCACTCCCAGCAAACTGGGAACAATCCCAGAACATATGCTGGAGACCAAATGGCCTACTCCCTATTTAGTGCACTCCCAGCAAACTGGGAACAATCCCAGAACATATGCTGGAGACCAAATGGCCTACTCCCTATTTAGTGCACTCCCAGCAAACTGGGAACAATCCCAGAACATATGCTGGAGACCAAATGGCCTACTCCCTATTTAGTGCACTCCCAGCAAACTGGGAACAATCCCAGAACATATGCTGGAGACCAAATGGCCTACTCCCTATTTAGTGCACTCCCAGCAAACTGGGAACAATCCCAGAACATATGCTGGAGACCAAATGGCCTACTCCCTATTTAGTGCACTCCCAGCAAACGGGGAACAATCCCAGAACATATGCTGGAGACCAAATGGCCTACTCCCTATTTAGTGCACTCCCAGCAAACTGGGAACAATCCCAGAACATATGCTGGAGACCAAATGGCCTACTCCCTATTTAGTGCACTCCCAGCAAACTGGGAACAATCCCAGAACATATGCTGGAGACCAAATGGCCTACTCCCTATTTAGTGCACTCCCAGCAAACTGGGAACA
Source organism: Oncorhynchus masou masou (assembly GCF_036934945.1). Taxonomy (NCBI): domain Eukaryota; kingdom Metazoa; phylum Chordata; class Actinopteri; order Salmoniformes; family Salmonidae; genus Oncorhynchus; species Oncorhynchus masou. The sequence goes on from NC_088219.1 coordinate 2,329,020, forward strand.
ATCCCAGAACATATGCTGGAGACCAAATGGCCTACTCCCTATTTAGTGCACTCCCAGCAAACTGGGAACAATCCCAGAACATATGCTGGAGACCAAATGGCCTACTCCCTATTTAGTGCACTCCCAGCAAACGGGGAACAATCCCAGAACATATGCTGGAGACCAAATGGCCTACTCCCTATTTAGTGCACTCCCAGCAAACTGGGAACAATCCCAGAACATATGCTGGAGACCAAATGGCCTACTCCCTATTTAGTGCACTCCCAGCAAACTGGGAACAATCCCAGAACATATGCTGGAGACCAAATGGCCTACTCCCTATTTAGTGCACTCCCAGCAAACTGGGAACAATCCCAGAACATATGCTGGAGACCAAATGGCCTACTCCCTATTTAGTGCACTCCCAGCAAACTGGGAACAATCCCAGAACATATGCTGGAGACCAAATGGCCTACTCCCTATTTAGTGCACTCCCAGCAAACTGGGAACAATCCCAGAACATATGCTGGAGACCAAATGGCCTACTCCCTATTTAGTGCACTCCCAGCAAACTGGGAACAATCCCAGAACATATGCTGGAGACCAAATGGCCTACTCCCTATTTAGTGCACTCCCAGCAAACTGGGAACAATCCCAGAACATATGCTGGAGACCAAATGGCCTACTCCCTATTTAGTGCACTCCCAGCAAACTGGGAACAATCCCAGAACATATGCTGGAGACCAAATGGCCTACTCCCTATTTAGTGCACTCCCAGCAAACTGGGAACAATCCCAGAACATATGCTGGAGACCAAATGGCCTACTCCCTATTTAGTGCACTCCCAGCAAACTGGGAACAATCCCAGAACATATGCTGGAGACCAAATGGCCTACTCCCTATTTAGTGCACTCCCAGCAAACTGGGAACAATCCCAGAACATATGCTGGAGACCAAATGGCCTACTCCCTATTTAGTGCACTCCCAGCAAACTGGGAACAATCCCAGAACATATGCTAGTGTTTTTTTGTTTGTTTTTTTACCTTTATTTTACTAGGCAAGTCAGTTAAGAACAAATTCTTATTTTCAATGACAGGGACAGTGGGTTAACTGCCTGTTCAGGGGCAGAATGACAGATTTGTACCTTGTCAGCTCTGGGGTTTGAACTTGCAACCTTCGGTTACTAGTCCAACGCTCTAACCACTAGGCTACCCTGCCGCCCCGGCATTTCCAAATAAAATAAAATATATTTTTTAAATGAAATAAAATATGAAAAGTTTTTTCATTGTGTAAGTGTGTTTATTTAATTACACCCTCCCCCCCAAAAAAATGTTGTGCACAAAATCTGTAACAATCTAAATCTCTTGTGGACAGACTATGGTACTGTAGCTCTGTCATGATACAATGGGAGATAACGAGCAGCATTGGTTCCCGTACTTTGGACAAATCACAATTTTGCAGGTTTTAGCATCTTTTTGAGTTGAGGGGGACATTTGGCCTATAGACTTGCTCGTCATTTTTAAAGAGAGCTTTTCGTTCCTGGTTCCAATCTCTTCTAAACACATATGGACCTCAGAAAAATACGACCCAAAACATCCAAAAGGATGACGAATCATGCAGTGGAACCCGACAAGGTTGTCCCCTGTCTCCACTGTAGTTTCTTATTGTCGCTTATGAAGACTTCGCACAAACTGGAATACAGTGGACAGACAAGCCATGCAGTGTACCAGAACAAAGTTCCTCTTTAGTTGTTGCATCCCACAGTCTGTTGACACATGCTACTACCATTTATGTTACGCACGTCTGTCCACAAGAGATTATAGGGAGATTATTAAACCGCAGTTGACAGATGAATTGGTGCTCCTGTTCCACAATCATATACAGGTACTCATTAGTCTATAAACATACATAAAGCTGTCATCAAGGCAAAGCTACTTTGAAGATTTTGATTTGTTTAACACTTTTTTTGGTTATTACTTCAATTAGATTTCTTCACTATTATTCTACAATGTAGAAAATAGTATAAAATAAAGAAAAACTCTGGAATAAGTAGGTGTGTCCAAACTTTTGACTGGAACTGTATATTAACAGACATGAAATGTTAAACTACATCAAACTGCTATGAAGAGTAGAGAGCAATTATTTTATTTTTTTCCAAGTTAAGTTTTATCCAAATGTCAGCAAATTACATTCCACGGTTCTGTGTATTTTAGTGTGTGTGTGGGGGGGAGGGGGGCTTGTATTACTCCCCTCATGGGTACCAGATATCCCCACAAAGATGGTAAAACAAGGAAGATTCTCCCTGGTGGGGTCATCTCCCAGGCAAAGGACAAAGGCTGTTTTAAGGGTTAGGGTGTTCTATATTTCTTCATCAACTGTGTTCATATTCTTTATCACAATAGAAATACAAAGGCTCATTGGTAATCAATGCTTCTAAAACCATTCCATACATGGGCTCTGGTCAAAAGCTGTGCACTGCATTATTTCTTTCTTTTATTTACAATTTTAGTTTATATTTTATAGACAAAACATAGACATACAAACATCAACTACATCATCCCTGGCCAGACCCACTAGCTCCCCCATCTCCATCAACCACATCATCCCTGGCCAGACCCACTCGCTCCCCCATCTCCATCAACTACATCACCCTGTCCAGACCCACTAGCTCACACCCCATCTCCATCAACTACATCACCCTGTCCAGACCCACTAGCTCACACCCCATCTCCATCAACTACATCACCCTGTCCAGACCCACTAGCACCCCCATCTCCATCAACCACATCACCCTGTCCAGACCCACTAGCTCCCCCATCTCCATCAACCACATCACCCTGGCCAGACCCACTAGCACCCCCATCTCCATCAACCACATCACCCTGTCCAGACCCACTAGCTCCCCCATCTCCATCAATTACATCACCCTGTCCAGACCCACTAGCTCCCCCATCTCCATCAACTACATCACCCTGTCCAGACCCACTAGCTCCCCAATCTCCATCAACCACATCACCCTGTCCAGACCCACTAGCTCCCCCATCTCCATCAACCACATCACCCTGTCCAGACCCACTAGCTCCCCCATCTCCATCAACCACATCACCCTGTCCAGACCCACTAGCTCCCCCATCTCCATCAACCACATCACCCTGTCCAGACCCACTAGCTCCCCCATCTCCATCAACCACATCACCCTGTCCAGACCCACTAGCTCCCCCATCTCCATCAACCACATCACCCTGTCCAGACCCACTAGCTCCCCCATCTCCATCAACCACATCACCCTGTCCAGGCCCACTAGCTCCCCCATCTCCATCAACCACATCACCCTGTCCAGACCCACTAGCTCCCCATCTCCATCAACCACATCGCCCTGTCCAGACCCACTAGCTCCCCCATCTCCATCAACCACATCACCCTGTCCAGACCCACTAGCTCCCCCATCTCCATCAACCACATCACCCTGTCCAGACCCACTAGCTCCCCCATCTCCATCAACCACATCACCCTGTCCAGACCCACTAGCTCCCCCATCTCCATCAACCACATCACCCTGTCCAGACCCACCATCTCCCCCATCTCCATCAACTACATCACCCTGTCCAGACCCACTAGCTCCCCAATCTCCATCAACCACATCACCCTGTCCAGACCCACTAGCTCCCCCAACTCCATCAACCACATCACCCTGTCCAGACCCACTAGCTCCCCCATCTCCATCAACCACATCACCCTGTCCAGACCCACTAGCTCCCCCATCTCCATCAACCACATCGCCCTGTCCAGACCCACTAGCTCCTCCATCTCCATCAACCACATCACCCTGTCCAGACCCACTAGCTCCCCCATCTCCATCAACCACATCACCCTGGCCAGACCCACTAGCTCCCCCATCTCCATCAACTACAGTGCATTCTGAAAGTATTCAAACCCCTTGACTTTTTCGACATTACAGCCTTATTCTAAACTTGATTAAAAAGTTTTTTTTTCACACATAAAACTACACTCAATACCCCATAATGACAAAGCAAAGACAGGTTTTTATAATTTAAAAAAATGTGTCTCTAATATGGTCATACATTGGGCAGGAGGTTAGGAAGTGCAGCTCAGTTTCCACCTCATTTTGTGGGCAGTGAGCACATAGCCTGTCTTCTCTTGAGAGCCAGGTCTGTCTACGGCGGCCTTTCTCAATAGCAAGGCTATGCTCACTAAGTCTGTGCATCGTCAAAGATTTCTTTAATTATGGGTCAGTCACAGTGGTCAGGTATTCTGCCACTGTGTACTCTCTGTTAAGGGCCAAATAGCATTCTAGTTTGTTCAGTTTTTATGTTAATTCTTTCTTTTAATTCTTTCCAATGTGTTAAGTATTTATCTTTTTGTTTTCTCATGATTTGGTTGGGTCTAATTGTGTTGCTGTACTGGGGCTCTGTGGGGTGTGGTTGTGTTCGTGAACAGAGCCCCAGGACCAGCTTGCTTAGGGGACTCTTCTCCAGGTTCATCTGTCTGCAGGTGATGGCTTTGCTATGGAAGATTTGGGAATCGCTTCCTTTTAGGTGGTTGTAGAATTTATTGGTTCTTTTCTGGATTTTGATAATTAGTGGGTATCGGCCTAATTGTCCTTTACATGCATTATTTGGTGTTCTACGTTGTACACGGAGGATATTTTTGCAGAGTCTCAATTTCGTGTTTGTCCCATTTTGTGAATTCTTGGTTGGTGAGCGGACCCCAGACCTCACAACCATAAAGGGCAATGGGCTCTATGACTGATTCAAGTATTTTTAGCCAGATCCTAATTGGTATGTTGAATTTTATGTTCCTTTTGATGGCGTAGAAGGCCCTTCTTGTCTTGTCTCTCAGATCGTTCACAGCTTTGTTGAAGTTAGCTGTGGCGCTGATGTTTAGGCCGAAGTACGCATTTCAGAGGTCAAATATACTGTTTGGGTTTTCTACTGCCAAGTTTACACCTTCACTATTACAATGAAACGTTTTGTACAGGAAGTTGTTTAGAAGGGATTGAATTTATTGTTGCCTTTTGGTAGGTTTCTACAGTTCTTCCATCTATAGCATTTCTTAATATTGTGCAGTTCCTTTGGCTATGACGTGTGTCAGTGGACTGACTGTGAACGCGCTGAGAGACTCTGGGTTGAGGTCAGTGATAAAGTAGTCTACAGTACTACTGCCGAGAGATGAGGAGTCCCCTCGAACCCTACCCTTGACTATGTACTGACCCAACGTGCGACAGAGCTGCAGGGGTTGTGACCCGTTTTTGTTGGTTGCTTTGTCATAGTTGTGTCTTGGGGGGCATATTTGGGAGGGAATGCTGTCACCTCCAGGTAGGTGTTTGTCCCCCTGTGTGCTGAGGGTGTCAGGTTCTTGTCCAGCTGTGGTATTTAGGTCGCCACAGACTAGTACATGTCCCTGGGCCTGGAAATGATTGATCTCCCCTCTCGGATGGAAAAGCTGTCATCGTTAAAGTATGGGGATTCTAAGACTCAATCATGGACACTCTTACTGACAGTGTTGGCTGCTTTGTGTGAGGTATTGTTGCCTCTACCTTCTTGCCCTTTGTGCTGTTGTCAGTGCCCAATAATGTATGTACCATGTTTTGTGCTGCTACCATGTTGTGTTGTTACCATGTTGTTGTCATGTTGTGTTGCTACCATGCTGTGTTGTCATGTGTTGCTGCCTTGCTATGTTGTTGTCTTAGGTCTCTTTTTATGTTGTGTTGACTCTCTTGTCGTGATGTGTTTTGTCCTATATTTCTATTTATATTGTATGTATTTATTTATTTATATCCCACAGGAGGCCTTTTGCCTTTTGGTAGGCCGTCATTGTAAATAAGAATTTGTTCTTAAATTACTTGCCAAGTTAAATAAAGGTTCAATAAAAAAATATATGAAAAAATCAAATAAATGGGGGGATATAGGTAGCATCTGTTGAGATCATTTCTCATTTAATTAATTTCTAGCCAGATGTAAAATGTTCCTGTTTTGATTAATTTAATAGAGTGTGTCAGGTCTGCTCTATACCAGATTAGCATACAACCTGAGTCCCTTCCCTGTTTCACACCTGGTAGTGTGGTGGATGGGACGACCAGCTCTCTGTAACCTAGAGGACAACCAGTGGGTCCATCTCCTCTATACCACCCACCTGGTAGTGTGGTGGATGGGACTACCAGCTCTCTGTAACCTAGAGGACAACCAGTGGGTCCATCTCCTCTATTACCACCCACCTGGTAGTGTGGTGGATGGGACGACCAGCTCTCTGTAACCTAGAGGACAACCAGTGGGTCCGTCTCCTCTATACCACCCACCTGGTAGTGTGGTGGATGGGACTACCAGCTCTCTGTAACCTAGAGGACAACCAGTGGGTCCATCTCCTCTATACCACCCACCTGGTAGTGTGGTGGATGGGACGACCAGCTCTGTGTAACCTAGAGGACAACCAGTGGGTCCATCTCCTCTATACCACCCACCTGGTAGTGTGGTGGATGGGACGACCAGCTCTCTGTAACCTAGAGGACAACCAGTGGGTCTGTCTCCTCTATACCACCCACCTGGTAGTGTGGTGGATGGGACGACCAGCTCTCTGTAACCTAGAGGACAACCAGTGGGTCCGTCTCCTCTATACCACCCACCTGGTAGTTTGGTGGATGGGATGACCAGCTCTCTGTAACCTAGAGGACAACCAGTGGGTCCATCTCCTCTATACCACCCACCTGGTAGTGTGGTGGATGGGACTACCAGCTCTCTGTAACCTAGAGGGCAACCAGTGGGTCCATCTCCTCTATACCACCCACCTGGTAGTGTGGTGGATGGGACTACCAGCTCTCTGTAACCTAGAGGGCAACCAGTGGGTCTGTCTCCTCTATACCACCCACCTGGTAGTGTGGTGGATGGGACCACCAGCTCTCTGTAACCTAGAGGACAACCAGTGGGTCCATCTCCTCTATACCATGTTTCTTGTAGGATGACAATGTTTGTATATCTCCCTCTCTTCCTCCCTCTCTCCCTCTCTACCTCCCTCTCTGCCTCCCTCTCTACCTCCCTCTCTTCCTCCCTCTCTTCCTCCCTCTCTGCCTCCCTCTCTGCCTCCCTCTCTTCCTCCCTCTCTGCCTCCCTCTCTGCCTCCCTGTCTTCCTCCCTCCCTCTCTGCCTCCCTCTCTGCCTCCCTCTCTGTCTCCCTCTCTTCCTCCCTCTCTGCCTCCCTGTCTTCCTCCCCCCTCTCTGCCTCCCACTCGTTATCCCTCTCTGCCTCCCTCTCTTCCTCCCTCTCTGCCTCCCTCTCTTCCTCCCTCTCTGCCTCCCTGTCTTCCTCCCCCTCTCTGCCTCCCACTCTGCATCCCTCTCTGCCTCCCTCTCTTCCTCCCTCTCTGCCTCCCTCTCTGCCTCCCACTCTGCATCCCTCTCTGCCTCCCTCTCTGCCTCACTCTCTTCCTCCCTCTCTGCCTCCCTCTCTGCCTCCCTGTCTTCCTCCCTCCCTCTCTGCCTCCCACTCTGCATCCCTCTCTGCCTCCCTCTCTTCCTCCTTACCTCTGCTGGTTGGTACTTGTCCACCAGTGGTCCGTAGAAGCTCTCAGCCTTGCTGCCCAGCTTCGGAGGGGCTGTGTGGCTGTGAGTGTGGGATCCAGTGTGTGTGTGGGTGTGAGAGCCAGACTGTGTGTGTGTCGGGGGGACAGTGTGTGTGTAGCCACGGATCCCTGTTCCCATCATACCAGAGTTGAACAGACGGTTTTTCTGCATCTCCTGTCTGTATTTGTCGTAGAGGAGGTTGGAGGCACTCAGGACCGGTGTGTTTCTGGACGCTATGCCGCGGGAGTGTGTGTTGGTGTGCGTTTTGGGGCTAGAGGAGTGCTTCTGAGGCATGTTTGTGGCAGGGGAGTGTGTATGTGTATAGGCAGAGAGCCTGGAGGGCAAGGAGGAGACCTGGTAAGGCCCGTCTGAAGCCTGGGGTTTGAGTTGAGGACCCTTCCGGATATAGGTGATGATTTTGGGCCGCACTCCTTTAGGCTTGGGGGGGCTGGGGCTGGGGTTAGGGGCCTGTTGGTGTAGAGGAGGTATGGGTATCCCTGTAGAAGCAAGGTTAGATTTGAGAGGTGGTCTAAGCCCACTGCTACCATAGCCCTGGGGATACCGAGCTGAACCTGTAATGATCCTCGAAGGGGACATCGGCTGTTGTTGTTGTTGATGATCTTGTTTCCGTGGTGACCCCTGTGGGGTTCCGAGTGGGGAGCGAGGGGGTGTGTGTGAGCGTGGTTGAGAGGTGACAGTAGCCCCACAGTGGTTAGTTCTACGGTATCTGAGCTGAGACTGGTCCTGGTACTGATGTCTCTTCTCCAGGCTGGAGGTACGTTCTGTGCTACTCCGACGTCTATCCAGGGAACGAGCCTCTCTCTGGGCAGACTGGCTGGCCTGGCTGGGCTGGGGAGCTCCGGGACTAGAGCTGGGCTGGTAATGGGGGTGGGAGTGAAGGTGGGAGTAACTGCTACAGTTGACCATTGAACTCTTGACCTCTAGGGTCTCTTGTGTTTGCTTGCCGTCGACCCCGTGGTGACCTGGGTCCACGACCTTACGACCTGCATCTGGAGACAGGGAGGGAGAGGTCGAGGAGCGCCGTCTTGTGATTGGCTCAGCTAAGCTCCTCCCTCTTCCTGGTTCCAACTGACAGAGAGGTCGGACGAGCTGTTGTCTGCGAGGAGGAGGAGCTCCTACTCCCTTCTTCCTCTGTCCTATCCCTCCATCTGAGGAGGACAAAATTATGTTTCCCTGGTAACACCTCACGTCCTGTCTTTGAGTGGTAACATCCAGTTTAGACCCCTCCTCTGTCGCACTTTGACCCCTCGACAGTTCTACTTCCAGGTTAGATGTTTCCTGGTGCTGATGATGTACTTCTTGGTCAGGTGACCTCGGGTACTGTAGTTCTCCCAGGTTAGGAGTGTCCTGAGAGTGTGGTGCTGCTGTGGAGTTCAGGCCAACAGGGGAAGCCCTTCTCTTGGCTGAGGTAGTGGGATTGGGGTTAGAGGTCAATGGATGTCCAGTAGGGTCCAGACTGCTACTCAGGGTGGAAACGGCAGACACACAGAGACTCCCTCTGTCACCCCCGCTGTTCTGCTCTCCTCCTCCACCTCCTCCTCCCGTCTCTTTACCTGATCGAGGGACGCTGTAGTTGAGGTCCTGATGGAGCACCTCTCTCTCTCCCGCTACCTCTTTTTGTCTATCCATCCCTCTGTCCCTCCCATTGCTATCGTTATCGTTCCCGTGAACAGAAACACAGCTGGCCGTGGAGCTGGAAGAGATCGACAGTCCTTCGTCTGCTCCTCTTTTAGAATCCTCTCCTTCATCATCCTCCTCCACTTCTCCTAATCTCTTTCCATCCCCCCCTTCACCTCCATCTCCATGGAAGGTGTGTATCTCGCGACACTCTAGCAGTTCCAACTCCTGGATGTCATGGTCCAGACATCGCTCCTCCCTGCCCCAGATAAGAAGCTTGTCCTGGGCTTCGCTCTGGGCCACCAGGGGGGGTAGCGGGCTGGAGGCCTGGTCATCTGGGGTCTCCCCAATTAGCACTAGCTGGTTAGCGTTAGCATCTCCAGTCGAAGGGTGAAACAGGACATGAGATTTGTTGTTGTTGTTTTTTATGTCTCGTCCGCTGACAGACAGACTCTGGAGACCAGCTGGGACACTCATAGTGGAGGAAGGGTCCTTCAGGCAATCTCAAAGACACCTCTCGGGTTCTGCTGCCATTAATGGATTTGTGTGTTCTCCTCCTTCTCTCTCTCTCTCTCTCTCTCTTTCTCTTTCCTTCTATTGTTTACGTCTCTCTCTCTCTTCTCCCTCTTTCTCTCTCTCTTCTTCTCTCTCTCTCTCCTCCCTCTGTCTCTCTCTCGCTTTCTCTCTCTCTCTATGGGTGCTTTCTGGTGTTTGTTGTAGCCAGGGAACAAGAGAATGAAATCTCATCTCACATCCTTCCTGTTTTCACTCCTTTCCACCTGTGACCTTGGTTTGACCTTGAGCTCACTGGTTAGAGGGTTCTGATGACATCACTGGTTAGAGGGTTCTGACGACATTGCTGGGTAGAGGGTTCTGACGACATCACTGGGTAGAGGGTTCTGACGACATCGCTGGGTAGAGGGTTCTGACGACATCACTGGGTAGAGGGTTCTGACGACATCACTGGGTAGAGGGTTCTGAAGACATCACTGGGTAGAGGGTTCTGACGACATCACTGGGTAGAGGGTTCTGATGACATCACTGGGTAGAGGGTTCTGACGACATCACTGGGTAGAGGGTTCTGACGACATCACTGGGTAGAGGGTTCTGACGACATCACTGGGTAGAGGGTTCTGATGACATCACTGGTTAGAGGGTTCTGATGACATCACTGGGTAGAGGGTTCTGACGACATCACTGGGTAGAGGGTTCTGATAACATTTCGTTTGAAAGTCTGTCACCGCTGCTGTCCCTGATTCAATCTGCAATGAAGAAGAACAAAGAGAATATTGGTTACATACAAGTTACATTCAAGGTACATATCAGTTACATTCAAGGTACTTACAAGGTAGTCTTCCCCTATCTGGGAAGTTTAAAATGGAATGTCTTTAAAACTCAGGGCGCCGTTACAGCAGGTTGAGGTGACTAGCGACACTGAGAACCCCTACCACAGACTGTTATTACTCACAAGGGGAGCAGAGGAGAGAAAATTATAAATCTGAGCCAACAGAATGTTTCTGTTTGAGCAGGGAATCTCCCAAGGGAGGACTGACGAATACCGGAAGAGAAAGTGGAGGGAAGGAGACAGGGGAAGGAGACAGGGGAAGGAGACCGGGGAAGGAAGGAGTGAGGGAGTGGGAAATGTTCAGCAATTATCTCATCCCATCAAGTGGAAGGAGACAGGGGGAAGGAAGGAAGGAGTGAGAGAGAGAGAAGGAGAGAAGGAGAGAGAGAGAGAGAGAGTGAAAAGAAAATTACAAATCAATTTCCAGCCACATTCTGCAACATAAATACACCCACTGCTTTCTGTGTGTGTGTGTGTGTGTGTGTGTGTGTGTGTGTGTGTGTGTGTGTGTGTGTGTGTGTGTGTGTGTGTGTGTGTGTGTGTGTGTGTGTGTGTGTGTGTGTGTGTGTGTTCTCAGGTCCAGTGACCATGTGACTCAGAACCAGATTGTTGTCTCCTACACCATCAGACCAGATTGTTGTCTCCTACACCATCAGACCAGATTGTTGTCTCCTACACCATCAGACCAGATTGTTGTCTCCTACACCATCAGACCAGATTGTTGTCTCCTACACCATCAGACCAGATTGTTGTCTCCTACACCATCAGACCAGATTGTTGTCTCCTACACCATCAGACCAGATTGTCTCCTACACCATCAGACCAGATTGTTGTCTCCTACACCATCAGACCAGATTGTTGTCTCCTACACCATCAGACCAGATTGTTGTCTCCTACACCATCAGACCAGATTGTTGTCTCCTACACCATCAGACCAGATTGTTGTCTCCTACACCATCAGACCAGATTGTTGTCTCCTACACCATCAGACCAGATTGTTGTCTCCTACACCATCAGACCAGATTGTTGTCTCCTACACCATCAGACCAGATTGTTGTCTCCTACACCATCAGAACAGATTGTTGTCTCCTACACCATCAGACCAGATTGTTGTCTCCTACACCATCAGACGAGATTGTTGTCTCCTACACCATCAGACCAGATTGTTGTCTCCTACACCATCAGACCAGATTGTTGTCTCCTACACCATCGAACCAGATTGTTGTCTCCTACACCATCAGACCAGATTGTTGTCTCCTACACCATCAGACCAGATTGTTGTCTCCTACACCATCAGACCAGATTGTCTCCTATACCATCAGACCAGATTGTTGTCTCCTACACCATCAGTCCAGATTGTTGTCTCCTACACCATCAGACCAGATTGTTGTCTCCTACACCATCAGACCAGATTGTTGTCTCCTACACCATCAGACCAGATTGTTGTCTCCTACACCATCAGACCAGATTGTTGTCTCCTACACCATCAGACCAGATTGTTGTCTCCTATACCATCAGACCAGATTGTTGTCTCCTACACCATCAGACCAGATTGTTGTCTCCTACACCATCAGACCAGATTGTTGTCTCCTAAACCATCAGACCAGATTGTTGTCTCCTACACCATCAGACCAGATTGTTGTCTCCTACACCATCAGGCCAGATTGTTGTCTCCTACACCATCAGACTAGATTGTTGTCTCCTACACCATCAGACCAGATTGTTGTCTCCTACACCATCAGACCAGATTGTTGTCTCCTACACCATCAGACCAGATTGTTGTCTCCTACACCATCAGACCAGATTGTCTCCTACACCATCAGACCAGATTGTCTCCTATACCATCAGACCAGATTGTCTCCTATACCATCAGACCAGATTGTTGTCTCCTACACCATCAGACTAGATTGTTGTCTCCTATTTCATCAGACCAGATTGTTGTCTCCTACACCATCAGACCAGATTGTTGTCTCCTACACCATCAGACCAGATTGTTGTCTCCTATACCATCAGACCAGATTGTCTCCTATACCATCAGACCAGATTGTCTCCTACACCATCAGACTAGATTGTTGTCTCCTATTTCATCAGACCAGATTGTTGTCTCCTACACCATCAGACCAGATTGTCTCCTACACCATCAGACCAGATTGTTGTCTCCTATACCATCAGACCAGATTGTTGTCTCCTATCGGTAGAGCATGGCGCTTGCAACGCCAAGCGTCGTGTGTTCGTTTCCCACTGGGGCCACCCATATGTAAAAGTAGTGGCCCCAGCCGACTTGTAAGTCGCTTTGGACAAAAGCGTCTGCTAAATGGGATATATTATTATATTATATATTATACCATCAGACCAGATTGTTGTCTCCTACACCATCAGACCAGATTGTTGTCTCCTATACCATCAGACCAGATTGTTGTCTCCTACACCATCAGACCAGATTGTTGTCTCCTATACCATCAGACCAGATTGTTGTCTCCTACACCATCAGACCAGATTGTTGTCTCCTATACCATCAGACCAGATTGTTGTCTCCTACACCATCAGACCAGATTGTTTTCTCCTACACCATCAGACCAGATTGTTGTCTCCTATACCATCAGACCAGATTGTTGTCTCCTACACCATCAGACCAGATTGTTGTCTCCTACACCATCAGACACCATCAGACCAGATTGTCTCCTATACCATCAGACCATCAGACCAGATTGTCTCCTACACCATCAGACCAGATTGTTGTCTCCTACACCATCAGACCAGATTGTTGTCTCCTACACCATCAGACCAGATTGTTGTCTCCTACACCATCAGACCAGATTGTTGTCTCCTACACCATCAGACCAGATTGTTGTCTCCTACACCATCAGACCAGATTGTTGTCTCCTATACCATCAGACCAGATTGTTGTCTCCTATACCAGATTGTTGTCATCAGACCAGATTGTTGTCTCCTACACCATACCAGACCATCAGACCAGATTGTTGTCCTACACCATCAGACCAGATTGTTGTCTCCTACACCATCAGACCAGATTGTTGTCTCCTACACCATCAGACCAGATTGTTGTCTCCTATACCATCAGACCAGATTGTCTCCTACACCATCAGACCAGATTGTTGTCTCCTACACCATCAGACCAGATTGTTGTCTCCTACACCATCAGACCAGATTGTTGTCTCCTACACCATCAGACCAGATTGTTGTCTCCTACACCATCAGACCAGATTGTTGTCTCCTCAGACCAGATTGTTGTCTCCTATCAGACCAGATTGTTGTCTCCTACACCATCAGACCAGATTGTTGTCTCCTACACCATCAGACCAGATTGTTGTCTCCTACACCATCAGACCAGATTGTTGTCTCCTATCAGACCAGATTGTTGTCTCCTACACCATCAGACCAGATTGTTGTCTCCTACACCATCAGACCAGATTGTTGTCTCCTACACCATCAGACCAGATTGTTGTCTCCTACACCATCAGACCAGATTGTTGTCTCCTACACCATCAGACCAGATTGTTGTCTCCTACACCATCAGACCAGATTGTTGTCTCCTACACCATCAGACCAGATTGTTGTCTCCTATACCATCAGACCAGATTGTTGTCTCCTACACCATCAGACCAGATTGTTGTCTCCTACACCATCAGACCAGATTGTTGTCTCCTACACCATCAGACCAGATTGTTGTCTCCTACACCATCAGACCAGATTGTTGTCTCCTACACCATCAGACCAGATTGTTGTCTCCTACACCATCAGACCAGATTGTTGTCTCCTACACCATCAGACCAGATTGTTGTCTCCTACCATCAGACCAGATTGTTGTCTCCTACACCATCAGACCAGATGTTGTCTCCTATCACCATCAGACCAGATTGTTGTCTCCTACACCATCAGACCAGATTGTTGTCTCCTACACCATCAGACCAGATTGTTGTCTCCTACACCATCAGACCAGATTGTTGTCTCCTACACCATCAGACCAGATTGTTGTCTCCTACACCATCAGACCAGATTGTTGTCTCCTACACCATCAGACCAGATTGTTGTCTCCTATACCATCAGACCAGATTGTTGTCTCCTCAGACCAGATTGTTGTCTCCTACACCATCAGACCAGATTGTTGTCTCCTATCCATCAGACCAGATTGTTGTCTCCTACACCATCAGACCAGATTGTTGTCTCCTACCATCAGACCAGATTGTTGTCTCCTACACCATCAGACCAGATTGTTGTCTCCTACACCATCAGACCAGATTGTTGTCTCCTATACCATCAGACCAGATTGTTGTCTCCTACACCATCAGACCAGATTGTTGTCTCCTATACCATCAGACCAGATTGTTGTCTCCTACACCATCAGACCAGATTGTTGTCTCCTACACCATCAGACCAGATTGTTGTCTCCTACACCATCAGACCAGATTGTTGTCTCCTACACCATCAGACCAGATTGTTGTCTCCTACACCATCAGACCAGATTGTTGTCTCCTACACCATCAGACCAGATTGTTGTCTCCTATACCATCAGACCAGATTGTTGTCTCCTACACCATCAGACAGATTGTTGTCATACCATCAGACCAGATTGTTGTCTCCTACACCATCAGACCAGATTGTTGTCTCCTACACCATCAGACCAGATTGTTGTCTCCTATACCATCAGACCAGATTGTTGTCTCCTACACCATCAGACCAGATTGTTGTCTCCTACACCATCAGACCAGATTGTTGTCTCCTATACCATCAGACCAGATTGTTGTCTCCTACACCATCAGACCAGATTGTTGTCTCCTACACCATCAGACCAGATTGTTGTCTCCTATACCATCAGACCAGATTGTTGTCTCCTACACCATCAGACCAGATTGTTGTCTCCTACACCATCAGACCAGATTGTTGTCTCCTATACCATCAGACCAGATTGTTGTCTCCTATACCATCAGACCAGATTGTTGTCTCCTACACCATCAGACCAGATTGTTGTCTCCTACACCATCAGACCAGATTGTTGTCTCCTACACCATCAGACCAGATTGTTGTCTCCTATACCATCAGACCAGATTGTTGTCTCCTAAACCATCAGACCAGATTGTCTCCTATACCATCAGACCAGATTGTTGTCTCCTACACCATCAGACCAGATTGTTGTCTCCTACACCATCAGACCAGATTGTTGTCTCCTACACCATCAGACCAGATTGTTGTCTCCTACACCATCAGACCAGATTGTTGTCTCCTACACCATCAGACCAGATTGTTGTCTCCTATACCATCAGACCAGATTGTTGTCTCCTATACCATCAGACCAGATTGTTGTCTCCTACACCATCAGACCAGATTGTTGTCTCCTATACCATCAGACCAGATTGTTGTCTCCTACACCATCAGATTTGTTGTCTCCTACACCATCAGACCAGATTGTTGTCTCCTATCAGACCAGATTGTTGTCTCCTATACCATCAGACCAGATTGTTGTCTCCTATACCATCAGACCAGATTGTTGTCTCCTAGACCAGATTGTTGTCATCAGACCAGATTGTTGTCTCCTACACCATCAGACCAGATTGTTGTCTCCCATACACCATCAGACCAGATTGTTGTCTCCTACACCATCAGACCAGATTGTTGTCTCCTACACCATCAGACCAGATTGTTGTCTCCTACACCATCAGACCAGATTGTTGTCTCCTACACCATCAGACCAGATTGTTGTCTCCTACACCATCAGACCAGATTGTTGTCTCCTACACCATCAGACCAGATTGTTGTCTCCTACACCATCAGACCAGATTGTTGTCTCCTACACCATCAGACCAGATTGTTGTCTCCTACACCATCAGACCAGATTGTTGTCTCCTACACCATCAGACCAGATTGTTGTCTCCTAGACCACCATCAGACCAGATTGTTGTCTCCTATACCATCAGACCAGATTGTCTCCTATGTCTCCTACACCATCAGACCAGATTGTTGTCTCCTATACCATCAGACCAGATTGTTGTCTCCTACACCATCAGACCAGATTGTTGTCTCCTACACCATCAGACCAGATTGTTGTCTCCTACACCATCAGACCAGATTGTTGTCTCCTACACCATCAGACCAGATTGTTGTCTCCTACACCATCAGACCAGATTGTTGTCTCTACACCATCAGACCAGATTGTTGTCTCCTATACCATCAGACCAGATTGTTGTCTCCTACACCATCAGACCAGATTGTTGTCTCCTACACCATCAGACCAGATTGTTGTCTCCTACACCATCAGACCAGATTGTTGTCTCCTACACCATCAGACCAGATTGTCTCCTATACCATCAGACCAGATTGTTGTCATCATCAGACCAGATTGTTGTCTCCTACACCATCAGACCAGATTGTTGTCTCCTACACCATCAGACCAGATTGTTGTCTCCTACACCATCAGACCAGATTGTTGTCTCCTACACCATCAGACCAGATTGTTGTCTCCTACACCATCAGACCAGATTGTTGTCTCCTACCATCAGACCAGATTGTTGTCTCCTACACCATCAGACCAGATTGTTGTCTCCTACACCATCAGACCAGATTGTTGTCTCCTACACCATCAGACCAGATTGTTGTCTCCTACACCATCAGACCAGATTGTTGTCTCCTACACCATCAGACCAGATTGTTGTCTCCTACACCATCAGACCAGATTGTTGTCTCCTACACCATCAGACCAGATTGTTGTCTCCTACACCATCAGACCAGATTGTTGTCTCCTACACCATCAGACCAGATTGTTGTCTCCTATACCATCAGACCAGATTGTTGTCTCCTACACCATCAGACCAGATTGTTGTCTCCTAGACCAGATTGTTGTCTCCTACACCATCAGACCAGATTGTTGTCTCCTACACCATCAGACCAGATTGTTGTCTCCTATACCATCAGACCAGATTGTTGTCTCCTACCCATCAGACCAGATTGTTGTCTCCTACACCATCAGACCAGATTGTTGTCTCCTACACCATCAGACCAGATTGTTGTCTCCTACACCATCAGACCAGATTGTTGTCTCCTATACCATCAGACCAGATTGTTGTCTCCTACACCATCAGACCAGATTGTTGTCTCCTATACCATCAGACCAGATTGTTGTCTCCTACACCATCAGACCAGATTGTTGTCTCCTACACCATCAGACCAGATTGTTGTCTCCTACACCATCAGACCAGATTGTTGTCTCCTACACCATCAGACCAGATTGTCTCCTACACCATCAGACCAGATTGTTGTCTCCTACACCATCAGACTAGATTGTTGTCTCCTATTTCATCAGACCAGATTGTTGTCTCCTACACCATCAGACCAGATTGTTGTCTCCTACACCATCAGACCAGATTGTTGTCTCCTACACCATCAGACCAGATTGTCTCCTACACCATCAGACCAGATTGTTGTCTCCTACACCATCAGGCCAGATTGTTGTCTCCTACACCATCAGACCAGATTGTTGTCTCCTACACCATCAGACCAGATTGTTGTCTCCTACACCATCAGACCAGATTGTTGTCTCCTACACCATCAGACCAGATTGTTGTCTCCTACAGCATCAGACCAGATTGTTGTCTCCTATACCATCAGACCAGATTGTTGTCGCCTATACCATCAGACCAGATTGTCTCCTACACCATCAGACCAGATTGTCTCCTATACCATCAGACCAGATTGTTGTCTCCTACACCATCAGACCAGATTGTTGTCTCCTACACCATCAGACCAGATTGTTGTCTCCTACACCATCAGACCAGATTGTTGTCTCCTACACCATCAGACCAGATTGTTGTCTCCTACACCATCAGACCAGATTGTTGTCTCCTATACCATCAGACCAGATTGTTGTCTCCTATACCATCAGACCAGATTGTTGTCTCCTACACCATCAGACCAGATTGTTGTCTCCTACACCATCAGACCAGATTGTTGTCTCCTACACCATCAGACCAGATTGTTGTCTCCTACACCATCAGACCAGATTGTTGTCTCCTACACCATCAGACCAGATTGTTGTCTCCTACACCATCAGACCAGATTGTTGTCTCCTACACCATCAGACCAGATTGTTGTCTCCTATACCATCAGACCAGATTGTTGTCTCTACACCATCAGACCAGATTGTTGTCTCCTACACCATCAGACCAGATTGTTGTCTCCTACACCATCAGACCAGATTGTTGTCTCCTACACCATCAGACCAGATTGTTGTCTCCTACCATCAGACCAGATTGTTGTCTCCTACACCATCAGACCAGATTGTTGTCTCCTACACCATCAGACCAGATTGTTGTCTCCTACCACCATCAGACCAGATTGTTGACCAGATTGTTGTCTCCTATACCATCAGACCAGATTGTTGTCTCCTATTGTTGTCTCCTACCATCAGACCAGATTGTTGTCTCCTACACCATCAGACCAGATTGTTGTCTCCTACACCATAGACCACCATCAGACCAGATTGTTGTCTCCTACACCATCAGACCAGATTGTTGTCTCCTACACCATCAGACCAGATTGTTGTCTCCTATACCATCAGACCAGATTGTTGTCTCCTACACCATCAGACCAGATTGTTGTCTCCACCATCAGACCAGATTGTTGTCTCCTACCCATCAGACCAGATTGTTGTCTCCTATACCATCAGACCAGATTGTTTGTCTCCTACACCATCAGACCAGATTGTTGTCTCCTACACCATCAGACCAGATTGTTGTCTCCACCATCAGACACCATCAGACCAGATTGTTGTCTCCTACACCATCAGACCAGATTGTTGTCTCCTATACCATCAGACCAGATTGTTGTCTCCTACACCATCACCATCAGACCAGATTGTTGTCTCCTACACCATCAGACCAGATTGTTGTCAGACCATCAGACCAGATTGTTGTCTCCTACACCATCAGACCAGATTGTTGTCTCCTACACCATCAGACCAGATTGTTGTCTCCCATCAGACAGATTGTTGTCTCCTATACCATCAGACCAGATTGTTGTCTCCTACACCATCAGACCAGATTGTTGTCTCCTACACCATCAGACCAGATTGTTGTCTCCTATACCATCAGACCAGATTGTTGTCTCCTACACCATCAGACCAGATTGTTGTCTCCTACACCATCAGACCAGATTGTTGTCTCCTATACCATCAGACCAGATTGTTGTCTCCTATACCATCAGACCAGATTGTTGTCTCCTACACCATCAGACCAGATTGTTGTCTCCTACACCATCAGACCAGATTGTTGTCTCCTACACCATCAGACCAGATTGTTGTCTCCTACACCATCAGACCAGATTGTTGTCTCCTACACCATCAGACCAGATTGTTGTCTCCTACACCATCAGACCAGATTGTTGTCTCCTACACCATCAGACCAGATTGTTGTCTCCTACACCATCAGACCAGATTGTTGTCTCCTACACCATCAGACCAGATTGTTGTCTCACACCATCAGACCAGATTGTTGTCTCCTACACCATCAGACCAGATTGTTGTCTCCTACACCATCAGACCAGATTGTTGTCTCCTACACCATCAGACCAGATTGTTGTCTCCTATACCAGATTGTTGTCTCATCAGACCAGATTGTTGTCTCCTACACCATCAGACCAGATTGTTGTCTCCTACACCATCAGACCAGATTGTTGTCTCCTACACCATCAGACCAGATTGTTGTCTCCTACACCATCAGACCAGATTGTTGTCTCCTACACCATCAGACCAGATTGTTGTCTCCTACACCATCAGACCAGATTGTTGTCTCCTATACCATCAGACCAGATTGTTGTCTCCTACACCATCAGACCAGATTGTTGTCTCCTACACCATCAGACCAGATTGTTGTCTCCTACACCATCAGACCAGATTGTTGTCTCCTACACCATCAGACCAGATTGTTGTCTCCTACACCATCAGACCAGATTGTTGTCTCCTACACCATCAGACCAGATTGTTGTCTCCTACACCATCAGACCAGATTGTTGTCTCCTACACCATCAGACCAGATTGTTGTCTCCTACACCATCAGACCAGATTGTTGTCTCCTACACCATCAGACCAGATTGTTGTCTCCTACACCATCAGACCAGATTGTTGTCTCCACCATCAGACCATCTCCTAGACCAGATTGTTGTCTCCTACACCATCAGACCAGATTGTTGTCTCCTACACCATCAGACCAGATTGTTGTCTCCTACACCATCAGACCAGATTGTTGTCTCCTCAGACCAGATTGTTGTCTCCTACACCATCAGACCAGATTGTTGTCTCCATCCACCATCAGACCAGATTGTTGTCTCCTCACCATCAGACCAGATTGTTGTCTCCTACACCATCAGACCAGATTGTTGTCTCCTACACCATCAGACCAGATTGTTGTCTCACACCATCAGACCAGATTGTTGTCTCCTCAGACCAGATTGTTGTCTCCCATCAGACCAGATTGTTGTCTCCTACACCATCAGACCAGATTGTTGTCTCCTACACCATCAGACCAGATTGTTGTCTCCTATCCATCAGACCAGATTGTTGTCTCCTACACCATCAGACCAGATTGTTGTCTCCTACACCATCAGACCAGATTGTTGTCTCCTACACCATCAGACCAGATTGTTGTCTCCTACACCATCAGACCAGATTGTTGTCTCCTATACCATCAGACCAGATTGTTGTCTCCTAGAGACCAGATTGTTGTCTCCTACACCATCAGACCAGATTGTTGTCTCCTACACCATCAGACCAGATTGTTGTCTCCTAGACCAGATTGTTGTCTCCTACACCATCAGACCAGATTGTTGTCTCCTACACCATCAGACCAGATTGTTGTCTCCTACACCATCAGACCAGATTGTTGTCTCCTACACCATCAGACCAGATTGTTGTCTCCTACACCATCAGACCAGATTGTTGTCTCCTACACCATCAGACCAGATTGTTGTCTCCTACACCATCAGACCAGATTGTTGTCTCCTATACCATCAGACCAGATTGTTGTCTCCTATACCATCAGACCAGATTGTTGTCTCCTACACCATCAGACCAGATTGTTGTCTCCTACACCATCAGACCAGATTGTTGTCTCCTACACCATCAGACCAGATTGTTGTCTCCTACACCATCAGACCAGATTGTTGTCTCCTACACCATCAGACCAGATTGTTGTCTCCTACACCATCAGACCAGATTGTTGTCTCCTACACCATCAGACCAGATTGTTGTCTCCTACACCATCAGACCAGATTGTTGTCTCCTACACCATCAGACCAGATTGTTGTCTCCTACACCATCAGACCAGATTGTTGTCTCCTACACCATCAGACCAGATTGTTGTCTCCTACACCATCAGACCAGATTGTTGTCTCCTACACCATCAGACCAGATTGTTGTCTCCTACACCATCAGACCAGATTGTTGTCTCCTACACCATCAGACCAGATTGTTGTCTCCTACACCATCAGACCAGATTGTTGTCTCCTACACCATCAGACCAGATTGTTGTCTCCTACACCATCAGACCAGATTGTTGTCTCCTACACCATCAGACCAGATTGTTGTCTCCTAGACCAGATTGTTGTCTCCTACACCATCAGACCAGATTGTTGTCTCCTACACCATCAGACCAGATTGTTGTCTCCTACACCATCAGACCAGATTGTTGTCTCCTACACCATCAGACCAGATTGTTGTCTCCTACACCATCAGACCAGATTGTTGTCTCCTACACCATCAGACCAGATTGTTGTCTCCTACACCATCAGACCAGATTGTTGTCTCCTACACCATCAGACCAGATTGTTGTCTCCTACACCATCAGACCAGATTGTTGTCTCCTACACCATCAGACCAGATTGTTGTCTCCTACACCATCAGACCAGATTGTTGTCTCCTACACCATCAGACCAGATTGTTGTCTCCTACACCATCAGACCAGATTGTTGTCTCCTACACCATCAGACCAGATTGTTGTCTCCTACACCATCAGACCAGATCAGACCAGATTGTTGTCTCCTACACCATCAGACCAGATTGTTGTCTCCTACACCATCAGACCAGATTGTTGTCTCCTACACCATCAGACCAGATTGTTGTCTCCACCATCAGACCAGATTGTTGTCTCCTACACCATCAGACCAGATTGTTGTCTCCTAGACCAGATTGTTGTCTCCTACACCATCAGACCAGATTGTTGTCTCCTATACCATCAGACCAGATTGTTGTCTCCTACACCATCAGACCAGATTGTTGTCTCCTATACCATCAGACCAGATTGTTGTCTCCTACACCATCAGACCAGATTGTTGTCTCCTAGACCAGATTGTTGTCTCCTACACCATCAGACCAGATTGTTGTCTCCTACACCATCAGACCAGATTGTTGTCTCCTACACCATCAGACCAGATTGTTGTCCAGACCAGATTGTTGTCTCCTACACCATCAGACCAGATTGTTGTCTCCTATACCATCAGACCAGATTGTTGTCTCCTATACCATCAGACCAGATTGTTGTCTCCTATCCATCAGACCAGATTGTTGTCTCCTACACCATCAGACCAGATTGTTGTCTCCTACACCATCAGACCAGATTGTTGTCTCCTACACCATCAGACCAGATTGTTGTCTCCTATTCAGACCAGATTGTTGTCTCCTATACCATCAGACCAGATTGTTGTCTCCTATACCATCAGACCAGATTGTTGTCTCCTACACCATCAGACCAGATTGTTGTCTCCTACACCATCAGACCAGATTGTTGTCTCCTACACCATCAGACCAGATTGTTGTCTCCTACACCATCAGACCAGATTGTTGTCTCCTACACCATCAGACCAGATTGTTGTCTCCTACACCATCAGACCAGATTGTTGTCTCCTACACCATCAGACCAGATTGTTGTCTCCTACACCATCAGACCAGATTGTTGTCTCCTACACCATCAGACCAGATTGTTGTCTCCTACACCATCAGACCAGATTGTTGTCTCCTACACCATCAGACCAGATTGTTGTCTCCTACACCATCAGACCAGATTGTTGTCACCATCAGACCAGATTGTTGTCTCCTACACCATCAGACCAGATTGTTGTCTCCTACACCATCAGACCAGATTGTTGTCTCCTACACCATCAGACCAGATTGTTGTCTCCTACACCATCAGACCAGATTGTTGTCTCCTACACCATCAGACCAGATTGTTGTCTCCTACACCATCAGACCAGATTGTTGTCTCCTACACCATCAGACCAGATTGTTGTCTCCTACACCATCAGACCAGATTGTTGTCTCCTACACCATCAGACTTGTTGTCTCCTACACCATCAGACCAGATTGTTGTCTCCTACACCATCAGACCAGATTGTTGTCTCCTACACCATCAGACCAGATTGTTGTCTCCTACACCATCAGACCAGATTGTTGTCTCCTATTGACCAGATTGTTGTCTCCTACACCATCAGACCAGATTGTTGTCTCCTACACATCAGACCAGATTGTTGTCTCCTACACCATCAGACCAGATTGTTGTCTCCTACACCATCAGACCAGATTGTTGTCTCCTATACCATCAGACCAGATTGTTGTCTCCTACACCATCAGACCAGATTGTTGTCTCCTATACCATCAGACCAGATTGTTGTCTCCTACACCATCAGACCAGATTGTTGTCTCCTACACCATCAGACCAGATTGTTGTCTCCTACACCATCAGACCAGATTGTTGTCTCCTACACCATCAGACCAGATTGTTGTCTCCTACACCATCAGACCAGATTGTTGTCTCCTATACCATCAGACCAGATTGTTGTCTCCTAAACCATCAGACCAGATTGTTGTCTCCTATCATCAGACCAGATTGTCTGTCTCCTACACCATCAGACCAGATTGTTGTCTCCTACACCATCAGACCAGATTGTTGTCTCCTACATCCATCAGACCAGATTGTTGTCTCCTACACCATCAGACCAGATTGTTGTCTCCTCAGACCAGATTGTTGTCTCCTATCAGACCAGATTGTTGTCTCCTACACCATCAGACCAGATTGTTGTCTCTTACACCATCAGACCAGATTGTTGTCTCCTACACCATCAGACCAGATTGTTGTCTCCTATACCATCAGACCAGATTGTTGTCTCCTACACCATCAGACCAGATTGTTGTCTCCTACACCATCAGACCAGATTGTTGTCTCCTAAACCATCAGACCAGATTGTCTCCTATACCATCAGACCAGATTGTTGTCTCCTAAACCATCAGACCAGATTGTTGTCTCCTACACCATCAGACCAGATTGTTGTCTCCTAAACCATCAGACCAGATTGTTGTCTCCTACACCATCAGACCAGATTGTTGTCTCCTACACCATCAGACCAGATTGTTGTCTCCTATACCATCAGACCAGATTGTCTCCTACACCATCAGACCAGATTGTCTCCTATACCATCAGACCAGATTGTTGTCTCCTAAACCATCAGACCAGATTGTTGTCTCCTACACCATCAGAACAGATTGTTGTCTCCTACACCATCAGACCAGATTGTTGTCTCCTACACCATCAGACCAGATTGTTGTCTCCTACACCATCAGACCAGATTGTTGTCTCCTAAACCATCAGACCAGATTGTTGTCTCCTACACTATCAGACCAGATTGTTGTCTCCTACACCATCAGACCAGATTGTTGTCTCCTACACCATCAGACCAGATTGTTGTCTCCTACACCATCAGACCAGATTGTTGTCTCCTATACCATCAGACCAGATTGTTGTCTCCTACACCATCAGACCAGATTGTTGTCTCCTACACCATCAGACCAGATTGTTGTCTCCTACACCATCAGACCAGATTGTTGTCTCCTACACCATCAGACCAGATTGTGTTTCTCACTCTTTTCTCATTCACACTTTCTTCCTCAATTCCATTTCCCTTCACAACACTGACAGTCTGTCTCTCCTCAAATGTCAGAGAGATACTCTGGGTCAGCCAGTATCCCATCTGAAAGACTCTGGGTCAGCCAGTATCCCCTCTGAGAGACTCTGGGTCAGCCAGTAT
Source organism: Oncorhynchus masou masou (assembly GCF_036934945.1). Lineage (NCBI taxonomy): Eukaryota > Metazoa > Chordata > Actinopteri > Salmoniformes > Salmonidae > Oncorhynchus > Oncorhynchus masou. The sequence goes on from NC_088219.1 coordinate 2,354,634, forward strand.
CCCCTCTGATAGACTCTGGGACAGCCAGTATCCCCTCTGAGAGACTCTGGGTCAGCCAGTATCCCCTCTGATAGACTCTGGGTCAGCCAGTATCCCCTCTGAGAGACTCTGGGTCAGCCAGTATCCACTCTAATAGACTCTGGGTCAGCCAGTATCCCCTCTGAGAGACTCTGGGTCAGCCAGTATCCCCTCTGAGAGACTCTGGGTCAGCCAGTATCCCCTCTGATAGACTCTGGGTCAACCAGTATCCCCTCTGAGAGACTCTGGGTCAGCCAGTGTCCCCTCTGAGAAACTCTGGGTCAGCCAGTATCCCATCTGATAGACTCTGGGTCAGCCAGTATCCCCTCTGATAGACTCTGGGTCAGCCAGTATCCCCTCTGATAGACTCTGGGTCAGCCAGTATCCCCTCTGATAGACTCTGGGTCAGCCAGTATCCCCTCTGAGAGACTCTGGGTCAGCCAGTATCCCCTCTGAGAGACTCTGGGTCAGCCAGTATCCCCTCTGAGAGACTCTGGGTCAGCCAGTATCCCCTCTGAGAGACTCTGGGTCAGCCAGTATCCCCTCTGAGAAACTCTGGGTCAGCCAGTATCCCCTCTGATAGACTCTGGGTCAGCCAGTATCCCCTCTAATAGACTGGGTCAGCCAGTATTCCCTCTGAGAAACTCTGGGTCAGCCAGTGTCCCCTCTGATAGACTCTGGGTCAGCCAGTATCCCCTCTGATAGACTGGGTCAGCCAGTATTCCCTCTGAGAAACTCTGGGTCAGCCAGTATCCCCTCTAATAGACTGGGTCAGCCAGTATCCCCTCTGAGAGACTCTGGGTCAGCCAGTATCCCCTCTGATAGACTCTGGGTCAGCCAGTATCCCCTCTGAGAGACTCTGGGTCAGCCAGTATCCCCTCTGAGAGACTCTGGGTCAGCCAGTATTCCCTCTGATAGACTCTGGGTCAGCCAGTATCCCCTCTGAGAGACTCTGGGTCAGCCAGTATTCCCTCTGATAGACTCTGGGTCAGCCAGTATCCCCTCTAATAGACTCTGGGTCAGCCAGTATCCCCTCTAATAGACTCTGGGTCAGCTAGTATCCCCTCTAATAGACTCTGGGTCAGCCAGTATCCCCTCTGAGAGACTCTGGGTCAGCCAGTATCCCCTCTGATAGACTGGGTCAGCCAGTATCCCCTCTGATAGACTCTGGGTCAGCCAGTATCCCATATGAGAGACTCTGGGTCAGCCAGTATCCCCTCTGAGAGACTCTGGGTCAGCCAGTATCCCCTCTGATAGACTGGGTCAGCCAGTATCCCCTATGATAGACTCTGGGTCAGCCAGTATCCCCTCTGATAGACTGGGTCAGCCAGTATCCCCTCTGATAGACTCTGGGTCAGCCAGTATCCCATATGAGAGACTCTGGGTCAGCCAGTATCCCCTCTGAGAGACTCTGGGTCAGCCAGTATCCCCTCTGAGAGACTCTGGGTCAGCCAGTATCCCCTCTGAGAGACTCTGGGTCAGCCAGTATCCCCTCTAATAGACTCTGGGTCAGCCAGTATCCCCTCTAATAGACTCTGGGTCAGCCAGTATCCCCTCTGATAGACTCTGGGTCAGCCAGTATCCCCTCTGATAGACTCTGGGTCAGCCAGTATCCACTCTAATAGACTCTGGGTCAGCCAGTATCCCCTCTAATAGACTCTGGGTCAGCCAGTATCCCCTCTGATAGACTCTGGGTCAGCCAGTATCCCCTTTGATAGGCTCTGGGTCAGCCAGTATCCCCTCTGAGAGACTCTGGGTCAGCCAGTATCCCCTCTGATAGACTCTGGGTCAGCCAGTATCCCCTCTGAGAGACTCTGGGTCAGCCAGTATCCCCTCTGATAGACTCTGGGTCAGCCAGTATCCCCTCTAATAGACTGGGTCAGCCAGTATCCCATCTGAGAGACTCTGGGTCAGCCAGTGTCCCCTCTGATAGACTGGGTCAGCCAGTATCCCATCTGAGAGACTCTGGGTCAGCCAGTGTCCCCTCTGATAGACTGGGTCAGCCAGTATCCCATCTGAGAGACTCTGGGTCAGCCAGTGTCCCCTCTGATAGACTCTGGGTCAGCCAGTATCCCCTCTGATAGACTCTGGGTCAGCCAGTATCCCATCTGAGAGACTCTGGGTCAGCCAGTATCCCCTCTGATAGACTCTGGGTCAGCCAGTATCCCCTCTGAGAGACTCTGTGTCAGCCAGTATCCCCTCTGAGAGACTCTGGGTCAGCCAGTATCCCCTCTAATAGACTCTGGGTCAGCCAGTATCCCCTCTGATAGACTCTGGGTCAGCCAGTATCCCCTCTGATAGACTCTGGGTCAGCCAGTATCCCATCTGAGAGACTCTGGGTCAGCCAGTATCCCCTCTGATAGACTCTGGGTCAGCCAGTATCCCCTCTGAGAGACTCTGGGTCAGCCAGTATCCCATCTGAGAGACTCTGGGTCAGCCAGTATCCCATCTGAGAGACTCTGGGTCAGCCAGTATCCCCTCTAATAGACTCTGGGTCAGCCAGTATCCCCTCTGAGAGACTCTGGGTCAGCCAGTATCCCCTCTGAGAGACTCTGGGTCAGCCAGTATCCCATCTGAGAGACTCTGGGTCAGCCAGTATCCCCTCTGATAGACTCTGGGTCAGCCAGTATCCCCTCTGAGAGACTCTGGGTCAGCCAGTATCCCATCTGAGAGACTCTGGGTCAGCCAGTATCCCCTCTGAGAGACTCTGGGTCAGCCAGTATCCCCTCTGAGAGACTCTGGGTCAGCCAGTATCCCCTCTGAGAGACTCTGGGTCAGCCAGTATCCCATCTGATAGACTCTGGGTCAGCCAGTATCCCCTCTGATAGACTGGGTCAACCAGTATCCCCTCTGATAGACTCTGGGTCAGCCAGTATCCCCTCTGATAGACTCTGGGTCAGCCAGTATCCCCTCTGATAGACTGTGGGTCAGCCAGTATCCCCTCTAATAGACTGGGTCAGCCAGTATCCCCTCTGAGAGACTCTGGGTCAGCCAGTATCCCCTCTGAGAGACTCTGGGTCAGCCAGTATCCCCTCTAATAGACTCTGGGTCAGCCAGTATCCCCTCTGATAGACTCTGGGTCAGCCAGTATCCCCTCTGATAGACTCTGGGTCAGCCAGTATCCCCTCTGATAGACTCTGGGTCAGCCAGTATCCCCTCTAATAGACTGGGTCAGCCAGTATCCCCTCTGATAGAATCTGGGTCAGCCAGTATCCCCTCTGATAGACTCTGGGTCAGCCAGTATCCCCTCTGATAGACTCTGGGTCAGCCAGTATCCCCTCTAATAGACTGGGTCAGCCAGTATCCCCTCTGATAGAATCTGGGTCAGCCAGTATCCCCTCTGATAGACTCTGAGTCGTCTCCAGGTCTTGATTGGCTCGCTCCGACTGGCTTTGAACTGAGTGTGGAACCCGGAGGACATGCTGGCTGATGACCCAATGAGCATGCAGAATGCCTTCCAGAACCCGGGACGAGAACTTAGGACACCGGTCGGAGACCCTGTCCTCGGGCAGGATCCTGAAGACGTGCTGCACCATGAACTGAGCCGTCTCCTTGGCCGAGGGTAGTTTGGGGAGAAGAATGAAGTGGGTGGCTTTGGAAAACCGGTCCACTACTGTCAGGATGGTGGTGTTGCCATCAGACGGGGGAAGACCCGTGACTAAGTCCAGGGATATGTGAGAACAGGGATGGTGAGGGACAGGCAGTGGTTGATGGAGACCAGCCGGAGATTGCCGAGGAGTCTTGTTCTGCGCACAGACAGCGCAGGCGGAGACGTACACGGAGCTGTCTGGAACCAAAAGCATTGCCGCACAAAGGCAGGGTCCGATGGGAGCAAGCCTGGAGGAGTGGGCCCACTCCAGGACCGAGGAGAGTCAGGCAGAAGCATCCAGTAATCTGGGCACAAACACCCCCTGGGGTTCGGTTGGGAACGCTGCGCCTCACGGACCTGCTTCCCTATTCCTCAGCTGAGTGCTGTCGACAAACACGAGGTTGGAAGGATGATCTCGGGGTCTGAGGGTGTAGCCGTGGGGCGGCGTGACAGTGCATCTGGGTTGATATTCTTGGATCCCGGTTGGTGGGAGAGGAAGAAGTTAAACCGGGTGAAAAGCAGGGACCAACTAGCTGGCCTGGAATTGAGATGCTTGGTGGTGTAAAGATATTCCAGGTTCTTGTGGTCCATCCACACAATGAACAGATGTTTTGCCCCCTTCAACCAGTGTCTCCACTCCTCCAACGCCATCTTCACCACGAGAAGAACACGATTCCCCACATCGTAGTTCCTCTCTGTGACGTTGAGGCGATGGGAGAAGAAGGCACAGGGATGTAATTTGAGGTCCGGGGGCAGAACGCTGGGACAAGACAGCCCCCGCTCCGATATCTGAAGCATCAGCCTCCACCACTAACTGACGGGACGGGTCCGGATGGGTTAATATGGGAGCTGTGGTGAAGTGGTGCTTTAGGACCAGGAATTCCCAGTTAGCAGCTGGGGACCACGTGAACGGAACCTTGGGAGAGGTGAAAGCCAGGATGCCGTAACCCCGGATTAAGCGGCGATAGAAATTGGCAAAACCCAGGAAACATTTTCAGCTGCACTCTGGATGTAGGCTGGGGCCAATCCATCTGTATCCCTGCAGCGATGATGTAACCAAGGAAGTGGTTGGTGGAGCGATGGAATTCGCATTTCTCCGACTTTCACAGGAAATGCTGGAGGATCTGTCAGACGTGTTCTTGGGCTGAGAAAACGAGGATGCCGACAAGGTAGACGAAAACAAATCGGTTCAACATGTAGCGGAGAAACGTCATTAACCAGGGCCTGGAACACAGCAGGGATGTTGGTAAGTCCAAATGGCATGATACTCGTAGTGACCGCTGGCCGCGTTGAAGGCTGTCTTCCACTCATCACCTTCCCTTCTCTGCCCCGTTAGTCGATGCACGGGCGCAGGATTTTGTCCTTCTTCTCCACAAAGAAGAACCCTGCGCGGGCAGGGGAGGCAGAAGGACGGATGAACCCTGCAGCTAGGGAGTCCTTCATGTAGGTCTCCATAGCCTTGGTCTCTGGACCCGACAGAGAGTACAGTCATCCCCAGGGCAGTGTGGTGCCTGGGAGTAGGTTGATCCCGCAGTCATAGTGTCAGTGTGGAGGAAGTGAAGTGGGCCGGGTCTTACTGAAAACCTCCCGGAGGTTCTGGTACTCCGTGGGAATGGCGGAGAGGTCCGGGGCAACTTCTGAGCCCACAGGAAGACGTCTCAGAGCAGGCTGCGCTGACATCAGACAATGGGCGTGGCAGAATGGGCTCCGGCCCATAATGGCATCAGCAGTCCAGTCTATGAGGGGATTGTGTTGCTGGAGCCAAGCGAATACCAATACCACGGAAACCTGAGGAGACTTAATCGGGATAAAGTTGATTGTCTCGCTGTGGTTCCCTGACACTCGTAGTTTGATGGGAGTGGTATTGTGAGTGACTCGGCTCTAACGTCTATTGGAATGGAGAGGGGCTGAGTGGGAATGCCCAGCTCGGACGACGGGATAGCATCGAAAGAACTCTCATTGGTCCCAGAGTTGATGAGTACCCAGAGAGATTTTGACTGTGGTGGCATGGAAAGGGGTACAAATAAGGGAAGAGGAAAAATTATCAGTATGGCCCACCAGAGTACTCGCCCCTTCTTGATGAGCCTGGAGTTTTAATGGGCAGGCAGCTAAGAAATGTCCCGTAGCTCCACATTATAGCTCAGGGTGTGGAGTCGGCGTAAGCACTCAGCTGGAGTCAATCTAGCCCTGCCCAGGTGCCTGGCCTCCGAAGGAGGCGATTCGGCAGCCCTCTGAGATTCCCGAGAGAACTCGGGTGACATCAGATTCACTCGGACACGTAGACTTCGGGGATCTCTGGGATTTCTCGGAGGCAAGGTGGGAAGCGAGGGAGAATCAGGATAACAGGGCACAGATTCCCTCTCCCTCCCACATTCTTGAAGTCACCCATCGATCTGGATGGTCAAGGCTATGAGGGAGTCAATGTCATGTCTTATTATGTCTGTTCCTGTCCTTTCTCGTCACTCTGTCTCTCTCTGCTGGTCTTCTTAGGTTACCTTCTCTTTCTCTCCTTCTCCAGCTGCACCTCATCTCCCCTAACTAGCTCATTCACCCTTTCCCCACCTGTTCCCTTTTTTCCCTCTGATTAGGTCTCTATTTCTCTCTCTGTTCCTGCTACTTTCGGTGTCAGATTCTCGTTTGTGTTTCTCATGCCAGAAGCAAGCTATCGTCTCGTTTGCTTCCACCTAGTCCTATCCTGTCGGAGTCTGCCTGGCAGGTGCATCCAGCACTCTACTAACAGTCTTTTGTTCCATTGACAACGTCGGAAGAGGATCTATGCCATTCCTGTTTTTCCATTAAAAGAACTCTGTTTTTGTTAAAACCGCTTTTGGGTCTTCACTCAAGTACATAACAGAAGAATCTGACCACTAATGGACCCAGCGGCTCCGGACCCTTTTCACTCCGCCGTCGAGATCCAGGGAGCGATGCTAGGCAGACACGAGGAGGAATTGTCTGCTGCTCGACATGCCGTTGAGACCCTGGCCGTCCAAGTCTCCGACCTCACAAGACAGGTTCACCAACTCCACCTCGATCCACCGCCCACTTCCAGGGTTTCCGAGTCTCCGGAGCCCAGGATCAATAACCCGCCGTGTTACTCTGGGGAGCCCACTGAGTGCCGCTCATTCCTCACTCAGTGTGATGTGGTGTTCTCTCTCCAGCCCAACACTTACTCCAGGAGCACAGCCCGCATCGCCTACGTCATTTCTCTCCTTACCGGACGGGCGCGTGAGTGGGGCACGGCAATCTGGGAGGCGAGGGCTGAGTGTATTAACCAGTATCAGGACTTTAAGGAGGAGATGATACGGGTTTTTGACCGTTCTGTTTTTGGGGAGGAGGCTTCCAGGGCCCTGTCTTCCCTATGTCAGGGGAATCGATCCATAACGGATTATTCTATTGAGTTTCGCACTCTCGCTGCCTCTAGTGACTGGAACGAGCCGGCTTTGCTCGCTCGTTTTCTGGAGGGTCTCCTCGCCGAGGTTAAGGATGAGATTCTCTCCCGGGAGGTTCCTTCCAGTCTGGACTCCTTAATAGCTCTCGCTATTCGCATAGAGCGACGGTTTGATCTTCGTCGCCGAGCTCGTGGAAAGGAGTTCGCGTTCTCCGTTGCCCCCTCTCCGCATCACTGCCACCTGCCGCATCACTGCCACCCTCCTCCGCCGGCTCGGATGCTGAGCCTATGCAGCTGGGGGTATCCGCATCTCGGCCAAGGAGAAGGAACGGAGAATCACCAACCGCCTCTGTCTCTACTGCGGCTCTGCTGGTCATTTTGTCACCTCATGCCCAGTAAAAGCCAGAGCTCATCAGTAAGAGGAGGGCTACTGGTGAGCGCAACTACTCAGGTCTCTCCTTCAAGATCCTGCACTACCTTTCCGGTCCATCTCCGCTGGCCCGGTTCATCTGCTTCCTGCAGTGCCTTGATAGACTCTGGGGCGGAGGGCTGTTTTATGGACGAGACCTGGGCTCGGGAACATGACATTCCTCTCAGACAGTTAAGGGATCCCAAGGCCTTGTTCGCTTTAGATGGTAGTTCTATCCCCAAGATTCAGCGTGAGACGCTGCCTTTAACCCTCACTGTCTCTGGTAATCATAGCGAAACCATTTCTTTTTTAATTTTTCGTTCACCTTTTACACCTGTTGTTTTGGGTCATCCCTGGCTAGTGCGCCATAACCCTTCTATTAATTGGTCTAGTAATACTATCCTATCCTGGAATGTTTCTTGTCATGTGACCTGTTTAATGTCTGCTATCCCTCCTGTTTCCTCTGTCTCTTCTTCACAGGAGGAGCCTGGTGATTTGACAGGGGTGCCAGAGGAGTATCACGATCTGCGCACGGTGTTCAGTCGTTCCAAGGCCACTTCTCTCCCTCCACACCGGTCGTATGACTGTAGTATTGATCTCCTTCCGGGAACTACTCCCCCGGGGTAGATTATACTCTCTGTCGGCTCCCGAACGTAAGGCTCTCGAGGATTATTTGTCTGTATCGCTCGACGCCGGTACCATAGTCTCCTCCTCCTCTCCCGCCGGAGCGGGGTTTTTTTTTGTTCAGAAGAAGGACGGGTCCCTGCGCCCATGCGTGGATTATCGAGGGCTGAATGACATAACAGTTAAGAATCGTTATCCGCTTCCTCTTATGTCTTCAGCCTTCGAAATCCTGCAGGGAGCCAGGTTTTTCACCAAATTGGACCTTCGTAACGCCTACCATCTCGTGCGCATCAGGGAGGGGGACGAGTGGAAGACGGCGTTTAACACTCCGTTAGGGCACTTTGAATACCGGGTTCTTCCTTTCGGCCTCGTTAATGCTCCAGCTGTCTTTCAGGCACTAGTTAACGACGTCCTGAGAGACATGCTGAACATTTTTGTTTTCGTTTACATGGACGATATCCTGATTTTTTCACCGTCTCTCCCGATTCATGTTCAGCACGTGGCGACGTCCTCCAGCGCCTTTTGGAGAACTGTCTTTATGTGAAGGCTGAGAAGTGCACTTTTCATGCCTCCTCTGTCCCTTTTCTCGGTTCCGTTATTTCCGCTGAGGGCATTAAGATGGATCCCGCTAAGGTCCAGGCTGTCATTGATTGGCCCGTTCCTAAGTCACGCGTCGAGCTACAGTGCTTTCTTGGCTTCGCGAATTTCTATCGTCGTTTCATTCGTAATTTCGGTCAGGTGGCAGCTCCCCTCACAGCCCTTACATACCTTAAGGGAACATTTCGACAATCACCGTATAGTTAGTGAGAAAGTCCCTATTGGAACTGTACGGTCCCTTACTAGACGTCCGAAAACATTTTAGAAATTCGGGGACGGCGTCGGGCCGAGCGGTAGGGCCAGACCTACCGGGAAGTCATCAAATGAACTTTGTCGGACATTCGGTTTTCGTTTAATAAAATAAACAAATTTTAGCCCATTTTTGCGCAATGCCGAAATATCCCACAAGAGGGCATAAGCAATCATATTGCTATTGGACAAAACATCACGAATCACGACGTGCCATATCTCGGAAACCGAAAATATTTCGAAGCCGAAACTTGGTGAGCGTAGGTTTGGCATTATGGGAAGATGGCCCCGAACAAGATGGCGTCTAGGCCTCAACGGTTTTTGAGTTATGGCCATATTTCTGGGATTAAAGGTCCAAAATGAAAATAGAGAAAAGATTTTTTCACTTCACGTCAAAGTCAAGGAGCCTCCGGTGTCAATAAAAAAAATCGGCCATTTATCTATCGTCATTTACGAGAAATCGTACGTTGACCAGATCGTGATGTTCAGATATAGGTGTTTTTTTTTTCAACGGTTACAGATCCAGTTGCAGGGTGTTCATACGAGTATTTTTAAAATGTGCTGCGGAGCTCTGCGACATTTCTGTGATTTTCTATGATTTTCTGAAATAACACACACTCACTAAACCCTCCGTAAATAACTCAGTTCTTAACGTAAAGACTTAAAACTCAAGATTCTGTAAAGGCATACCCCAATGAGGATATGAGTTTATTTATAGCTTCCTGTGCCAACCGGAAGTGCCATAATTGGTGTCTCAGGGGCTGTTTGGAAGGGTTAAAAAAATCAGATCTGTCCAAAACTTCATATGTGTGATTAGACAACCCCCATGAACTGTAAATCAGTCATTTTTCCCAACAGATGTCAAAGAAAAGCTCTCACACACACACACACAGCAAGGATGGAGTGACAAAGCGTGGTGTTTAAAGACACAGAGAGCAGGCAATGGCATAAACATAATCCCAAGGCCGTGCCGAGTCCAACGAGGTGCCCCGCTTGACCGTAGCTCACTCGGTCTGAGCGCAGCGACCATGAGAAAAATAGGCCCACAATGAAGCCTGCACCACAATGTCATTTGATTTTGGGTGACAGCGGCGGAACCGTTAGGTTTAGAAGGACAATTCAAACACAGGACTGTTCCTAAGGTCCTCCCGATCTGTGCAAGCCTAACCTTGACTGTGTGGCATTAACCTTTCACAGTTAAAAGAAGGTGTTTACAAAAAAACAGTGTGCATTGACTTCTCTCCCCATAGGAATACATTGCCTGCTCCCCTAAATACAACCTGGGGTCTTTATGGGTTATGAATGCTGTATGAACCTGTCTTCTATGACATTCCATCAGACCACTATGAGGTCTACCTGTGTCGATTCTAAGCTTCCTGGAGCAACCGGAAGTGGTTAGATTGACCCAAAAGGTATTTGGATGTACATCACCTCGAAAGGTGCCGAGGCCTCTGCATTATTCAACCCTGTGTAGATCAGTCAATTCTCAACTTAAAGACTTAAAACTCAGGATTCCCTAGGTTTCTATGTCAGTCAAGACATGTGTGTATTTATAGCTTCCTGTGCCAACCGGAAGTGCCATAATTGGTGACTCAGGGGCTGTTTGGAAGGGTTAAAAAAATCAGATCTGTCCAAAACTTCATATGTGTGATTAGACAACCCCCATGAACTGTAAATCAGTCATTTTTCCCAACAGATGTCAAAGAAAAGCTCTCACACACACACACAGCAAGGATGGAGTGACAAAGCGTGGTGTTTAAAGACACAGAGAGCAGGCAATGGCATAAACATAATCCCAAGGCCGTGCCGAGTCCAACGAGGTGCCCCTCTTGACCGTAGCTCGCTCGGTCTGAGCGCAGCGACCATGAGAAAAATAGGCCCACAATGATGCCTGCACCACAATGTCATTGGATTTTGGGTGACAGCGGCGGAACCGTTAGGTTTAGAAGGACAATTCAAACACAGGACTGTTCCTAAGGTCCTCCCGATCTGTGCAAGCCTAACCTTGACTGTGTGGCATTAACCTTTCACAGTTAAAAGAAGGTGTTTACAAAAAAACAGTGTGCATTGACTTCTCTCCCCATAGGAATACATTGCCTGCTCCCCTAAATACAACCTGGGGTCTTTATGGGTTATGAATGCTGTATGAACCTGTCTTCTATGACATTCCATCAGACCACTATGAGGTCTACCTGTGTCGATTCTAAGCTTCCTGGAGCAACCGGAAGTGGTTAGATTGACCCAAAAGGTATTTGGATGTACATCACCTCGAAAGGTGCCGAGGCCTCTGCATTTTTCAACCCTGTGTAGATCAGTCAATTCTCAACTTAAAGACTTAAAACTCAGGATTCCCTAGGTTTCTATGTCAGTCAAGACATGTGTGTATTTATAGCTTCCTGTGCCAACCGGAAGTGCCATAATTGGTGTCTCAGGGGCTGTTTGGAAGGGTTAAAAAAATCAGATCTGTCCAAAACTTCATATGTGTGATTAGACAACCCCCATGAACTGTAAATCAGTCATTTTTCCCATAAAAATTCAAAGGAAAAATAAATCACACAGATACACAACTTGGATGGAGGGACGTATTGGGGTGTGTAGAGACTGACAGTGCCTCCAATAGTTAGCTTTGTTCGAGCTAAAAAAGAACCGTCAGACCTAGAGTTCCGAAACTTTAGAATCCTGTTCTAGACCTCAGGTAGATAGTGCGTGGTGAGTTACGGCGCTCTAGGAGGTTCTCGGACCGAGAAACAGCGTCGAACATTTGCAATGACTTCAATTCATTTTGACCATTACGAAAATGGCGACATTTAGAAATGTCCCAGAGACACAAGACTAGGTGCATTGTGACCGTCTCGGCCCATAGAGACAGAACCCAACATCTCGGTCCGATAGCTCATTCAAGGACCCCGTAGCAAGGCATTGAAAAAAGTGGATTTTCAGCACCAATTAGGCTTTTACTCGGACACCAAATGACCTATCGGGCCGAAACTCGGGATTCGGGGTCGCCTCACATAGGACTACACATAATGTCCGAACTGGCCCCGCAGCTAGAAAGTAACTATGTGTTTTATGGTTTTTTAATGTTTTGTACCGAAGGCCTTGTGAATTTTGGGCCAGCTCTGAAGTATGTTATACTTGGCTCCTAAATGAGTTGGGAAAAGTGGGTTTGGTGTCAGTTTGTATCAGTTTGGTGTCAGAATGATATCAAATTGACTGATGGACGGTGACTTGCAGGTGACTCTTGTCCATTAGCAATATGTTTAAGCGGTGAGGTACCATCACCAAAAGCGACATTCTGAAATCAACCCAAACGAGCGATGGAGAGGTACCAGTATCACTGCCCAGCCATCCCTAGGTCATCGGGCCAGTCAATTTGGCATTCCTGCATGATTTTTATAGCATGACAAATTGGTAATGGTGACTGCCCAGTTAACCATATGGCAAATGCACAGTGACTTTGAAAGAGTGAGAAAAATCACCAAATGGACATTCTGAAATCAACCCTAACGAGTGATGGAGAGGTACCAGAATCACTGCCAAGCCATCCCGAGTTCATCGGGCCAGTCAATTTGGCATTCCTGCACAAATTTTCAGTGACTTTGCAAAAGTAAGGAACATTTGCAATATGTTTTAACAGTGAGGTACCATCACCAAAAGCGACATTCTGAAATCAACCCAAACGAGCCATGGAGAGGTACCAGTATCACTGCCCAGCCATCCCGAGGTCATCGGGCCAGTCAATTTGGCATTCCTGCAAAATTTTCAGTGACTTTGCAAAAGTAAGGAACATTTGCAATATGTTTTAACAGTGAGGTACCATCACCAAAAGCGACATTCTGAAATCAACCCAAACGAGCGATGGAGAGGTACCAAAATCACTGCCCAGCCATCCTGAGGTCATCGGGCCAGTCAATTTGGCATTCCTGCATGATTTTTATGGCATGACAAATTGGTGATGGTGACTGCCCAGTTAACCATATGGCAAATGCACAGTGACTTTGCAAAAGTGAGAAAACATGACCAAATGGACATTCTGAAATCAACCCAAACGAGTGATGGAGAGGTACCAGAATCACTGCCAAGCCATCCCGAGGTCATCGGGCCAGTCAATTTGGCATTCCTGCAAAAATTTTCAGTGACTTTGCAAAAGTAAGGAACATTTGCAATATGTTTTAACAGTGAGGTACCATCACCAAAAGCGACATTCTGAAATCAACCCAAACGAGCCATGGAGAGGTACCAGTATCACTGCCCAGCCATCCCGAGGTCATCGGGCCAGTCAATTTGGCATTCCTGCAAAAATTTTCAGTGACTTTGCAAAAGTAAGGAACATTTGCAATATGTTTTAACAGTGAGGTACCATCACCAAAAGCGACATTCTGAAATCAACCCAAACGAGCCATGGAGAGGTACCAAAATCACTGCCCAGCCATCCTGAGGTCATCGGGCCAGTCAATTTGGCATTCCTGCATGATTTTTATGGCATGACAAATTGGTGATGGTGACTGCCCAGTTAACCATATGGCAAATGCACAGTGACTTTGCAAAAGTGAGAAAACATGACCAAATGGACATTCTGAAATCAACACAAACAATGGCATGACCATAGTGTCCAGACTGTGCCGAGTCCAACGAGGTGCCCCGCTTGACCGTAGCTCGCTCGGTCTGAGCGCGGCGACCATGAGAAAAATAGGCCCAATATGAAGCCTTCACCAGTACGTCATTTGATTTTGGGTGACAGCGGCGGAACCGTTAGGTTTAGAAAGACAATTCAACCACAGGACTGTTCCTAAGGTCCTCCTGATCTGTCCAAGCCTATCCTTGACCGTGTGACATTAACCCTTCACAGTCAAAAGAAGGTGTTTACATAAAAACAGTGTTCATTGACTTCTCTCCCCATAGGAATATATTGGCTGCTCCACTAAATACAACCTGGAGTCTATATGGGTTATGAATGTTGTATGAACCTGTCTTTGGTACCAGTCCATCAGACCACTATAAGGTCTACCTGTGTCGATTCTAAGCTTCCTGGACCAACCGGAAGTGGTCCAAATCGCCCTAAAAGTGTATACCCATACACTGCCTGCAATTTGATGGACATAGTGCATTGAACCCTGTGTAAATCAGTCAGTTTTCATGGTAAAGACTTAAAACTCAGGATTCTCTAATGGAATAGCCCAATGAGGATGTATGTTGAGTTACAGCTTCCTGTGCCAACCGGAAGTGCCATAATTGGTCTCTCATGGGCTGTTTGGAGGGGTTAAAAATATCAGATCTTTCCAAAACTTCATATATATGATTAGGCAACCCCCATGAACTGTAAATCAGTCATTTTTCCCATAAAAATTCAAAGGAAAACTAAATCACACAGATACACAACATGGATGGAGGGACGTATCATTGGGGTGCGTAGAGACTGACAGTGCCTCCAATAGTTAGCTTTGAATGATATCAAATTGACTGATGGACAGTGACTTGCAGGTGACTCTTGTCCATTAGCAATATGTTTAAGCGGTGAGGTACCATCACCAAAAGCGACATTCTGAAATCAACCCAAACGAGCGATGGAGAGGTACCAGTATCACTGCCCAGCCATCCCGAGGTCATCGGGCCAGTCAATTTGGCATTCCTGCGTGATTTTTACAGCATGACAAATTGGTAATGGTGACTGCCCAGTTAACCATATGGCAAATGCACAGTGACTTTGAAAGAGTGAGAAAAATCACCAAATGGACATTCTGGAATCGACCCTAACGAGTGATGGAGAGGTACCAGAATCACTGCCAAGCCATCCCGAGTTCATCGGGCCAGTCAATTTGGCATTCCTGCAAAAATTTTCAGTGACTTTGCAAAAGTAAGGAACATTTGCAATATGTTTTAACAGTGAGGTACCATCACCAAAAGCGACATTCTGAAATCAACCCAAACGAGCGATGGAGAGGTACCAAAATCACTGCCCAGCCATCCTGAGGTCATCGGGCCAGTCAATTTGGCATTCCTGCAAAAATTTTCAGTGACTTTGCAAAAGTAAGGAACATTTGCAATATGTTTTAACAGTGAGGTACCATCACCAAAAGCGACATTCTGAAATCAACCCAAACGAGCCATGGAGAGGTACCAGTATCACTGCCCAGCCATCCCGAGGTCATCGGGCCAGTCAATTTGGCATTCCTGCATGATTTTTATAGCATGACATATTGGTGATGGTGACTGCCCAGTTAACCATATGGCAACTGCACAGTGACTTTGAAAGAGTGAGAAAAATCACCAAATGGACATTCTGAAATCAGCCCAAACGAGCGATGGAGAGGTACCAGTATCACTGCCCAGCCATCCCGAGGTCATCGGGCCAGTCAATTTGGCATTCCTGCAAAAATTTTCAGTGACTTTGCAAAAGTAAGGAACATTTGCAATATGTTTTAACAGTGAGGTACCATCACCAAAAGCGACATTCTGAAATCAACCCAAACGAGCCATGGAGAGGTACCAAAATCACTGCCCAGCCATCCTGAGGTCATCGGGCCAGTCAATTTGGCATTCCTGCATGATTTTTATAGCATGACATATTGGTGATGGTGACTGCCCAGTTAACCATATGGCAACTGCACAGTGACTTTGAAAGAGTGAGAAAAATCACCAAATGGACATTCTGGAATCAACCCTAACGAGCGATTGAGAGGTACCAGAATCACTGCCAAGCCATCCCGACTTCATCGGGCCAGTCAATTTGGCATTCCTGCAAAAATTTTCAGTGACTTTGCAAAAGTAAGGAACATTTGCAATATGTTTTAACAGTGAGGTACCATCACCAAAAGCGACATTCTGAAATCAACCCAAACGAGCCATGGAGAGGTACCAGTATCACTGCCCAGCCATCCCGAGGTCATCGGGCCAGTCAATTTGGCATTCCTGCAAAAATTTTCAGTGACTTTGCAAAAGTAAGGAACATTTGCAATATGTTTTAACAGTGAGGTACCATCACCAAAAGCGACATTCTGAAATCAACCCAAACGAGCCATGGAGAGGTACCAGTATCACTGCCCAGCCATCCCGAGGTCATCGGGCCAGTCAATTTGGCATTCCTGCAAAAATCTTCAGTGACTTTGCAAAAGTAAGGAACATTTGCAATATGTTTTAACAGTGAGGTACCATCACCAAAAGCGACATTCTGAAATCAACCCAAACGAGCCATGGAGAGGTACCAGTATCACTGCCCAGACATCCCTATGTCATCGGGCCAGTCAATTTGGCATTCCTGCATGATTTTTATGGCATGACAAATTGGTGATGGTGACTGCCCAGTTAACCATATGGCAAATGCACAGTGACTTTGCAAAAGTGAGAAAACATGACCAAATGGACATTCTGAAATCAACCCTAACGAGTGATGGAGAGGTACCAGAATCACTGCCAAGCCATCCCGAGTTCATCGGGCCAGTCAATTTGGCATTCCTGCACAAATTTTCAGTGACTTTGCAAAAGTAAGGAACATTTGCAATATGTTTTAACAGTGAGGTACCATCACCAAAAGCGACATTCTGAAATCAACCCAAACGAGCCATGGAGAGGTACCAGTATCACTGCCCAGCCATCCCGAGGTCATCGGGCCAGTCAATTTGGCATTCCTGCAAAAATTTTCAGTGACTTTGAAAAAGTAAGGAACATTTGCAATATGTTTTAACAGTGAGGTACCATCACCAAAAGCGACATTCTGAAATCAACCCAAACGAGCCATGGAGAGGTACCAGTATCACTGCCCAGACATCCCTATGTCATCGGGCCAGTCAATTTGGCATTCCTGCATGATTTTTATGGCATGACAAATTGGTGATGGTGACTGCCCAGTTAACCATATGGCAAATGCACAGTGACTTTGCAAAAGTGAGAAAAATCACCAAATGGACATTCTGGAATCGACCCTAACGAGTGATGGAGAGGTACCAGAATCACTGCCAAGCCATCCCGAGTTCATCGGGCCAGTCAATTTGGCATTCCTGCAAAAATTTTCAGTGACTTTGCAAAAGTAAGGAACATTTGCAATATGTTTTAACAGTGAGGTACCATCACCAAAAGCGACATTCTGAAATCAACCCAAACGAGCCATGAAGAGGTACCAGTATCACTGCCCAGACATCCCGAGGTCATCGGGCCAGTCAATTTGGCATTCCTGCAAAAATTTTCAGTGACTTTGCAAAAGTAAGGAACATTTGCAATATGTTTTAACAGTGAGGTACCATCACCAAAAGCGACATTCTGAAATCAACCCAAACGAGCCATGGAGAGGTACCAGTATCACTGCCCAGCCATCCCGAGGTCATCGGGCCAGTCAATTTGGCATTCCTGCAAACATTTTCAGTGACTTTGCAAAAGTAAGGAACATTTGCAATATGTTTTAACAGTGAGGTACCATCACCAAAAGCGACATTCTGAAATCAACCCAAACGAGCGATGGAGAGGTACCAGAATCACTGCCCAGCCATCCCGAGTTCATCGGGCCAGTCAATTTGGCATTCCTGCATGATTTTTATGGCATGACAAATTGGTGATGGTGAATGCCCAGTTAACCATATGGCAAATGCACAGTGACTTTGCAAAAGTGAGAAAACATAAACAAATGGACATGATGAAATCAACACCACGAGTGATTGAAAGGAACAACAATCACTGCCCGGCCATCCCGAGTTCATCAGGCCAGTCAATTTTGCATTTCTGAAGGATTTTTGAGCATGTCAAATTTCTTATGACATTTGGCCCCCACAAAACATATGCCTTATGCACAAGCAAAAAAAAACAACAACATTATAATAATAAAATATGACTAAAGTATGTTGATACAGTTCTTATACGTGTGTAACGAAAAACGGTCCAGAAAGCACTTTTTTAGGGGTGTGTGAAGTTTTTTATGAAATTTAATAATTTTTGACTTTTGACTTCCTATGAAATCATATTGCAGATGGACAAAACACATGCAATATGCGCAAGTAAAAAAAAAAAAAAAAATTATGATAATAAAATATGACTAAAGTATGTTGATACAGTTCTTATACGTGTGTAACTGACACAAAATGCGAAAAAATTTCGAAAAACGGTCCAGAAAGCACTTTTTTAGGGGTGTGTGAAGTTTTTTATGAAATTTAAGAATTTTTGACTTTTGACTTCTGACTTCCTATGAAATCATATTGCAAATGGACAAAACATATGCAATATGCGCAAGTAAAAAAATTTAAAAAATTATGTTAATAAAATTGGACAAAAGTATTTTCATACAGTTCTTATACATGTGTAATTGTCAAAAAAGCGAAAGAATTTCGAAAAACGGTCCAGAAAGCACTTTTTTAAGGGGTGATACGTTTTTTTCAAAAAATTCGTTTTTTCAAAATTTGGCTTTTGGATGTTGACTTGGAGTCCAATACCAATATGAAAAACCATGGTGGAGTGCAATCGCCACCTGTTGGATTTTTGAAGTGTTACAACTGGCAATACCCATATGGCAATAGCAGTAAACTTTGCATGAATCAACGCCGCTTTGGGTGGTATTGGCCAATGTGTGCATGGTTTGGCCAATGCCAATAACTTGCCATTCATTTTTGTCCACTACGGGGGTGAAATCCCTTACTTCTGTTAAGACGTGCTTTAAGTGGTCCGTTTCCGCCCAGGGAGCTTTTGATCTTCTCAAGAATCGTTTTACATCCGCACCTATTCTTGTTACACCTGACATCTCTAGACAGTTTGTTGTTGAGGTTGACGCGTCAGAGGTGGGCGTGGGAGCCATTCTTTCTCAGCGCTCCCTCTCTGACGGCAAGGTCCATCCTTGCGCGTTTTTCTCTCATCGCTTATCGCCGTCAGAACGTAATTATGATGTTGGTAATCGCGAACTGCTCGCCATCCGCTTAGCCCTAGGCGAATGGCGACAGTGGTTGGAGGGGCGACCGTTCCTTTTGTCGTTTGGACTGACCATAGGAACCTTGAGTACATCCGTTCAGCCAAACGACTTAATGCGCGTCAGGCTCGTTGGGCTCTGTTTTTCGCTCGTTTCGAGTTTGTTATTTCTTATCGTCCGGGCTCAAAAAACACCAAGCCTGATGCTTTATCTCGTCTCTTCAGTTCTTCTGAGGTCTCCACCGACCCCGAGAGGATTCTCCCTGAGGGGCGTGTTGTCGGGTTGACTGTCTGGGGAATTGAGAGGCAGGTAAAGCAAGCACTCGCTCACACTCCGTCGCCGCGAGCTTGTCCTAGGAACCTTCTGTTCGTTCCCGTTCCTACTCGTCCGGCCGTTCTTCAGTGGGCCCACTCTGCCAAGTTAGCCGGCCACCCCGGCGTTCGGGGTACGCTCGCTTCCATTCGCCAGCGTTTCTGGTGGCCCACTCGGGAACGTGACGCGCGTCGATTTGTCGCTGCTTGTTCGGTCTGCGCGCAGACTAAATCTGGGAACTCTCCTCCTGCCGGCCGTCTCAGACCGCTTCCCATTCCCTCTCGACCGTGGTCTCACATCGCTTTAGATTTTATCACCGGACTGCCTTCATCAGCGGGGAAGACAGTTATTCTTACGGTTGTCGATAGATTCTCTAAGGCGGCTCATTTCATTCCTCTCGCTAAGCTCCCTTCTGCTAAGGAGACGGCTCAGATCATTATCGAGAATGTTTTCCGAAAGCATGGCCTTCCGTCAGACGTCGTTTCAGACAGAGGCCCGCAGTTCACGTCTCAATTTTGGAGGGAGTTTTGCCGTTTGATTGGGGCTTCCGTCAGTCTCTCGTCCGGCTTTCATCCCCAGTCTAACGGTCAAGCCGAACGGGCCAATCAGACTGTTGGTCGCATCTTACGCAGTCTTTCTTTTCGTAACCCTGCGTCTTGGTCAGAACAGCTCCCCTGGGCAGAGTACGCCCACAACTCGCTTCCTTCGTCTGCTACCGGTCTATCTCCTTTTCAGAGTAGTCTCGGGTACCAGCCTCCGCTGTTCTCATCTCAGCCCGCCGAGTCCTGCGTCCCCTCCGCTCAGGCTTTTGTCCAACGCTGCGAGCGCACCTGGAAGGGGGTCAGGTCGGCCCTTTGCCGTAATAGGGCGCAGACTGTTAGGGCCACTAATAAGCTTAGGACCAAGAGTCCTAGATATTGTTGCGGTCAGAGAGTATGGCTCTCCACTCAGAACCTTCCCCTTAAGACAGCTTCTCGCAAGTTGACCCCGCGGTTCATTGGTCCGTTACGTATTTCTCAAGTCATTAATCCTGTCGCAGTGCGACTTCTTCTCCCGCGCTATCTTCGTCGCGTTCACCCGGTCTTCCATGTCTCCTGTGTTAAGCCCGTTCTTCGCGCCCCCGCTCGTCCCTCCCCCCCCCATCCTTGTCGAGGGCGCACCTATCTACAGGGTTCGTAAGATTTTGGACATGCGTCCTCGGGGCCGTGGTCATCAGTACCTAGTGGATTGGGAGGGGTACGGTCCTGAGGAGAGGAGTTGGGTTCCCTCTCGGGACGTGCTGGACCGTTCGCTGATCGATGATTTCCTCCGTTGCCGCCAGGTTTCCTCCTCGAGTGCGCCAGGAGGTGCTCGGTGAGTGGGGGGGGGTACTGTCATGTCTTATTATGTCTGTTCCTGTCCTTTCTCGTCACTCTGTCTCTCTCTGCTGGTCTTCTTAGGTTACCTTCTCTTTCTCTCCTTCTCCATCTGCACCTCATCTCCCCTAACTAGCTCATTCACCCTTTCACCACCTGTTCCCTTTTTTCCCTCTGATTAGGTCTCTATTTCTCTCTCTGTTCCTGCTACTTTCGGTGTCAGATTCTCGTTTGTGTTTCTCATGCCAGAAGCAAGCTATCGTCTCGTTTGCTTCCACCTAGTCCTATCCTGTCGGAGTCTGCCTGGCAGGTGCATCCAGCACTCTACTAACAGTCTTTTGTTCCATTGACAACGTCGGAAGAGGATCTATGCCATTCCTGTTTTTCCATTAAAAGAACTCTGTTTTTGTTAAAACCGCTTTTGGGTCTTCACTCAAGTACATAACAGTCAAGGTCCATGGGCAGCTCCCAGGCTGCGAGCTCATCTTTGATCACCTTCGATAATCAGTGAAGCAACATGTCGAACAGCTTCCGGGTTCCTGGCACTCTCAGCCGCCAACGTGCAAAAATCCACACTTTGGGAGTCTTGATGTATGTGGTGTCATGACTGTCCTGATCAGGTCACGGTTACAGGAGACCACAACCCTACAGATTATCTCTCAACCCCAACAGAGGAGGAGAGATCTAGGGCTCTGAAGATGTGGGGGTTTTATGAACCCTCACGCTCCTGGGAAATCTCAGGCCACAGACAAATTCCTTTGTCCTGTTACTATGGAGAACCAGCCTCAGAACATTAAACATGAAATAAAGGGACTTTGGAACAATGGTTTCCGTCAGCCACAATGGGGGTCATAACGATAGATGGAATATGAAAATGTATGTAATTTGGTGGCCATGACGATAGATGGAATGTGAAAATGTATGTCATCTTTGTTTTGTTATTAAAGTCCAGAGATGACGTTATTACGAAAACAGTGTAACGTGAAGAGTACAGTACTAGTACATGTTTGATGTTTATACATTGTACGTTGTGCGGAAATGTCCAAATCAAAGGGAATGTTTTGATAAAGATGAAATGTTAAGTTAGTTGTCTAAAATTGGATTTGAGTGAAATCTAGACCTTGCCTCATTAACTTGGTACACCCAGAGAATTGCCCTAAAGGTGTTTACGCCCACCTCTGACCCAAGGGTATAAAACCTGTGAGTATAGAATTTACTGAGGACTACGTGACCCAAGCTGCAGCCAAGGTCTAAAAAGTCAAAGAACCCAGAACGCAACACAAGTTTGAAGACAAAGAAATCCTTTTCTACCCAAGCTACGGATGAGTAGCTGTGTCTAAGCGGGTGAATTCAAGCCGCACCCCCTTCGCATCCAATCCCAGCAAATCATGGTATCTAAAGGGTTTCATTCCTATGCTGTGAGCTCTGTCCTCTGAAGAGCCCTTCCAGAGCAAAGGGTGAGGGAACAGACTCCTAAGCCAAAAGGACACTGACATCGGGAGGACGAACAGACAGGTGCGCCGGAGTATTGCATCATCGAGTAGCATGAGAATCCTCGGAGATCATCCCCACGTAATTACATCATTATATTCTGACCCATAAGAGCGGCAGTTTGGGGCAAGGCTAGGGTTAGAATAGCATAGCTGACAAATTCACCCAAATGTATATTTCTCTCTTGTACTTTCTTTTTCCTCTCTCTCTCTTTGAAATCCCCATCGTGGGTAACACGCGCCATAGTGTGTTGGCTCGTTATACTAAGTTCTAATCAATAGCCTATAATGTGTTTTGTCTACGTGTATCTTTTATCATCATTGGAGCTTTTTAGTAAATAAATATTAAACTAAGATTGGTGTGGTACGAACTCATTGGTGAGACCCGGGTCCGTGCAGATTCACAGGCTATACGACGTTCAGAACGAGATTGGTAGAGGTAACTGGTTAAATTAGCGCCTGTTATAAAAATCGATAATCTGATATTCTTTGAGTTAATTTGGGAAATAGAAACTCAATAAAAACCAGTTTTCCCATGGTGCCCCAGGTTAATGAGTTAATAATTGCTTGATTCAGTTAATCACGCAATTAGAAACTTGTAATCATTCGAATAGCAACAGTCGTCACATTAACTAATACAACGTCACGACAGTAGACACCCCTTCAAATTAGTGGATTCGGCAACTTCAGCCACACCTATTGCTGACAGGTGTATAACATCAAGCACACCGCCATGCAATCTCCATAGACAAACATTGGCAGTAGAATGGCCTGTACTGAAGAGCTCAGTGACTTTCAACGTGGGACCGTCATAGGATGTTACCAATCCAACAAGTCAGTTCATCAAATTTCTGCCCCGCTAGATGTGCCCCGGTTAACTGTAAGTGCTGTTATTGTGAAGTGGAAACGTCTAGGAGCATCAACGGCTCAGCCACGAAGTGGTAGGCAACACAAACTCACAGAACAGGACCGGCGAGTGCTGATGAGCATAGTGCGAAAAAATTATCTGTTCTCGGTTCCAAACTGCCTCTGGAAGCAACGTCAGCGCAAGAACTGTTCGTCGGGAGTCTTCATGAAATGGCCGAGCAACCGCACACAAGCCTATGATCACCATGTGCAATGCCAAGCGTCAGCTGGAGTGGTTTAAATCCCTATAAATATAACAGGTTTTTTTGGCAGATCCTAATTGGGATGCCAAGTTTATTTATGTTCCTTTTGATGGCACGGTCCTCTATCTCTCTCCTCCTCTCACCCCCTCCCCTTTTCTACCTCTTTCCCCCTCTCCTCCCCCTCTTCCCCTCCACCTCACCTCCCCCTCCTCTACCCCCTCCCTGTCTCCTCCACTCCCCCTCTTCTCCACTCTCACTCCTCCACTCTTTCTCCTCCACTCCCCCTCTTCTCCACTCCCCCTCTTCTCCACTCTCACTCCTCCACTCTCTCTCCTCCTCTCACCCCCTCCCCTTTCTTCCTCTTTCCCCCTCACCTCCCCCTCTCCCCCTCCCCCCCTCTTCTCACCCCCCCACCTCACATCCCCCTCTCCTCCCCCTCTTCCCTCCCACCTCACCTCCCCCTCCTCTACCCCCTCCCTGTCTCCTCCACTCCCCCTATTACCTGGTTCTTCCTGTATATAACCATGTTATTACCTGGTTCTTCCTGTATATAACCATGTTATTACCTGGTACTCTCTGTATATAACTATGTTATTACCTGGTACTTCCTGTATATAGCCATGTTATTACCTGGTACTCCCTGTATATAACCATGTTATTACCTGGTACTCCCTGTATATAACCATGTTATTACCTGGTACTTCCTGTATATAACCATGTTATTACCTGGTACTCCCTGTATATAACCATGTTATTACCTGGTACTTCCTGTATATAACCATGTTATTACCTGGTACTCCCTGTATATAACCATGTTATTACCTGGTACTTCCTGTATATAACCATGTTATTACCTGGTACTCCCTGTATATAACCATGTTATTACCTGGTACTCCCTGTATATAACCATGTTATTACCTGGTACTCCCTGTATATAACCATGTTATTACCTGGTACTTCCTGTATATAACCATGTTATTACCTGGTACTCCCTCACCCACTGGGCCACTTCTTGAAACCCCACACCCGGTCGTAGATTTAAGCAGGAGAGAACATTGGGATTGGAATGGCCTTTGTCTCCAGAAGACTTTTGCCGCCCCAAAAAATCTAACGTCCAAAAGTGAACATGGTAAATGTGCAGGGGGAAAAATTCTAGATGACCTGTACACACACGTACAAAGCTCTCCCTCGCCCTCCATTTGGTAAATCCGAACACAACTCTATCCTCCTGATTCCTGCTTACAAGCAAAAATTAAAGCAGGAAGCACTAGTGACTTGGTTAATAAACAAGTGGTCAGATGAAGCAGATGCTAAACTACAGGACTGTTTTCCTATCGCAGACTGAAACATGTTCCGGGATTCTTCCGATGACATTGAGGAATACACCACATCAGTCACTGGCTTTATCAATAAGTGCATTGATGACGTCGTCCCCACAGTGACTGTACGTACATACATACCCCAACCAGAAGCCATGGATTACAGGCAACAATCGCACTGAGCTAAAGGGTAGAGCTGCTGCTTTCAAGGTGCGGGACTCTAACACGGAAGTTTACAAAAAATCCCGCTATGCGACACACCATCAAACAGGCAAAGCACCAATACAGGACTAAGATTGAATCAAACTACACCGCCTCCGATGCTCGTCAGATGTGGCAGGGCTTGCAAACTATTACAGCAAAGGGAAGCACAGCCGTGAGCTGCCCAGTGACACGAGTGACACGAGCCTACCAGACGAGCTAAATTACTTCTATGCTCACGTCGAGGCAAGCAACACTGAGGCATGCATGAGAGCATCAGATGTTCTGGATGACTGTGTGATCACGCTCTCCGTAGCCGGCGTGAGTAAGACCTTTAAACAGGTCAACATTCACAAGGCCGTAGGGCCAGACGGATTACCAGGACGTGTGCTCTGGGTATGTGCTGACCAACTGGCAGGTGTCTTCACTGACATTTACAACAGCCCAAGAACACAAAGGCAACCTGCCTAAATGACTACAGAACCGTAGCACTCACGTCCGTAGCCATGAAGTGCTTTGAAAGGCTGGTAATGGCTCACATCAACCCCATTATCCCAGAAACCCTAGACCCACTCCAATTTGCATACCGCCCAAACAGATCCGCAGATGATGCAATCTCTATTGCACTCCACACTGCCCTTTCCCACCTGGACAAAAGGAACATCTATGTGAGAATGCTATTCATTGACTACAGCTCAGCGTTCAACACCATAGTACCCTCAAAGCTCATCACTAAGCTAAGGATCCTGGGACTAAACACCTCCCTCTGCAACTGGATCCTGTACTTCCTGACAGATGGTGAGGGTAAGTAGCAACACATCCGCCACGCTGATCCTCAACACTGGAGCTCCCCAGGTGTGAGTGCTCAGTCCCCTCCTGTACTCCCTGTTCACCCACGACTGCATGGCCAGGCACGACTCCAACACCATCATTAAGTTGCAGACGACACAACAGTGGTAGGCCTGATCACAGATAGCGACGAGACAGCCTATAGGGAGGAGGTCAGAGACCTGGCCGGGTGGTACCAGAATAACAACCTATCCCTCAACGTAACCAAGACTAAGGAGATGATTGTGGACTACAGGAAAAGGAGCACCAAGCACGTCCCCATTCTCATCGACGGGGCAGTAGTGGGGCAGGTTGAGAGCTTCAAATTCCTTGGTCCAAACACACCAAGACAGTCGTGAAGAGGGCAAAACAAAGCCTGTTCCCCCTCAGGAAACTAAAAAGATTTGGCATGGGTCCTGAGATCCTCAATAGGTTCTACAGCTGCAACATCGAGAGCATCCTGACCAGTTGCATCACTGCCTGGTACGGCAACTGCTCGGCCTCTGACCGCAAGGCACTACAGAGGGTAGTGCGTACGGCCCAGTACATCACTGGGGCTAAGCTGCCTGCCATCCAGGACCTCTACACCAGGCGGAGTCAGAGGAAGGCCCTAAAAATTGTCAAAGACCTCAACCACCCCAGTCATAGACTGTTCTCTCTACTACCGCATGGCAAGCGGTACCGGAGTGCCAAATCTCGGACAAAAAGGCTTCTCAACAGTTTTTACCCCCAAGCCATAAGACTCCTGAACAGGTAACCAAATGGCTACCCGGACTATTTGCATTGTGTGCCCCCCAACCCCTCTTTTACGCTGCTGCTACTCTGCTCATCTTATAAGCATAGTCACTTTATCTATACATTCATGTACATACTACCTAAATTGGCCCGACCAACCAGTGCTCACGCACATTGGCTAACCGGGCTATCTGCATTGTGTCTCACCTACCACCCACCAACCCCTCTTTTACGCTACTGCTACTCTCTGTTCATCATATATACATAGTCACTTTAACCATACCGACATGTACAGTGGGGCAAAAAAGTATTTAGACAGCCACCAATTGTGGAAGTTCTCCCACTTAAAAAGATGAGAGAGGCCTGCAAATGAATTACTTAAAAATCATACAATGTGATTTTGTGGATTTTTGTTTGAGACTCCGTCTCTCGCAGTTGAAGTGTACCTATGATTAAAAATTACAGAGAGAGAGAGAGAGAGAGAGAGAGACAGAGAGAGACAGAGAGACAGAGAGATAGAGAGACAGAGAAATGGAGGGGAGAGAGAGAAAGAAAGAAAGAAAGAGAGAAAGAAAGAAAGAAAGAAAGA
Source organism: Oncorhynchus masou masou (assembly GCF_036934945.1). Lineage (NCBI taxonomy): Eukaryota > Metazoa > Chordata > Actinopteri > Salmoniformes > Salmonidae > Oncorhynchus > Oncorhynchus masou. Next base: position 2,381,326 of record NC_088219.1, read on the forward strand.
AAGAGAGAAAAGAAAGAATGAGAGAAAGAAAGAAAGAAAGAGAGAAAGAAAATAGACAGAGAGAAAAAAATAGACAGAGAGAGAGAGAGAGAGAGAGAGAGAGAGAGAGAGAAAGGGAGACAATGACAATCATATAGTCATGGAACCAGAAGCCGCCTTTAACAAGATTTCGCAGGGAGCAAAATGAGTCCCCTTTATAGTAAGTTAATGACAGGAGAGCAGGACGATCAATCCTATTGACTTTTTCAGAGTGATCTTCAGGGGTGACTAAACCAATGAAACTGAATTACACACACGTGTGTGTGTGTTTGCATGCTAAACGAACCCTTCCATTATAAAACATGCATCAACTGAAACTACAAAACAAACCCTTACATGATATAACATCTCTTTTATTTCTTTACACTGTGATATGTTTACACCAGGGCCAGTGAACAAACAATTGGCCAACAAAATAAATGATGAATGAATAACTAGTCTAATCTAAACTAGTCTAATCTAAACTAGTCTAATCTAATCTAAATTAGTCTAATCTAATCTAAACTAGTCTAATCTAAACTAGTCTAATCTAATCTAAACTAGTCTAATCTAATCTAGTCTAATCTAATCTCAACTAGTCTAATCTAAACTAGTCTAATCTAATCTAAACTAGTCTAATCTAAACTAGTCTAATCTAATCTAAATTAGTCTAATCTAATCTAAACTAGTCTAATCTAAACTAGTCTAATCTAATCTAAACTTGTCTAATCTAATCCAAACTAGTCTAAACTAATCTAAACTAGTCTAATCTAATCCAAACTAGTCTAAAATAATCAAAACTAGTCTAATCTAATCTAAACTAGTCTAATCTAATCTAAACTAGTCTAATCTAATCTAATCTAAACTAGTCTAATCTAATCTAAACTAGTCTAAACTAATCTAAACTAGTCTAATCTAATCTAAACCAGTCCAATCTAATCTAAATTAGTCTAATCTAATCTAAACTAGTCTAATCTAAACTAGTCTAATCTAAACTAGTCTAATCTGATCTAAACTAGTCTAATCTAATCTAATCTAAACTAGTCTAATCTAATCTAAACTAGTCTAAACTAATCTAAACTAGTCTAATCTAAACAAGTCTAAACTAATCTAAACTAGTCTAATCTAATCTAAACTAGTGCAATCTAATCTAAATTAGTCTAATCTAATCTAAACTATTCTAATCTAAACTAGTCTAATCTAATCTAAACTATTCTAAACTAATCTAAACTAGTCTAATCCAAACTAGTCTAATCTAAACTAGTCTAATCTAATCTAAACTAGTCTAATCTAATCTAAACTAGTCTAATCTAAACTAGTCTAATCTAAACTAGTCAAATCTAATCTAAACTAGTCTAATCTAATCTAATCTAAACTAGTCTTATCTAAACTAGTCTAAACTAATCTAAACTAGTCGAATCTAATCTAAACTAGTCTAATCTAATCTAAATTAGTCTAATCTAATCTAAACTAGTCTAATCTAAACTAGTCTAATCTAATCTAAACTAGTCTAAACTAATCTAAACTAGTCTAATCTAAACTAGTCTAATATAATCTAAACTAGTCTAAACTAATCTAAACTAGTCTAAACTAATCTAAACTAGTCTAATCTAAACTAGTCTAATATAATCTAAACTAGTCTAAACTAATCTAAACTAGTCTAAACTAATCTAAACTAGTCTAATCTAATCTAAACTAGTCTAATATAATCTAAACTAGTCTAAACTAATCTAAACTAGTCTAATCTAATCTAAATTAGTCTAATCTAATCTAAACTAGTCTAATAGTCTAATCTAATCTAAACTAGTCTAATCTAATCTAAACTAGTCTAAACTAATCTCATCCACCAGCCGGCTCTTTCTCTGTCGTGTTTCACAGCGCCTCAGAAAGGAACTTGAATGGAAGCCCAAGACAGGAGCGGACAAAACAACCGTCGGTTTTAATTTGCTGATCTCTCTGTCCATCACCATCTAGCCTCCCCATTACAACCTCCACTTACAAAACAACCGTTGGTTTTAATTGGCTGATCTCTCTGTCCATCACCATCTAGCCTACCCTTTGGTTTTAATTGGCCGATCTCTCTGTCCATCACCATCTAGCCTACCCCTTACAACCTCCCCTTACATTGTGGACTTCAAAGCACGAGCAGCACAGGTGATTTAAATCCCCTCAGCACCAGGAACTAGTTTAAATCCCCTCAGCACCAGGAACTAGAGTAAATCACCTCAGCACCAGGAACTAGTTTAAATCCCCTCCCACCAGGAACTAGTTTAAATCCCCTTACAGGAACAACCAGGGTTTTAATTGGCTTCTCTCTGTCCAATCCCATCCAGGAACTAGTTTAAATCCTACCCTTTGGAACTTTTAAATCCCCTCAGCACCAGGAACTAGTTCCCCTCAGCACCATCTCCTCAGCACCAGGAACTAGTTTAAATCCCCTCAGCACCAGGAACTAGTTGTGGATCCCTTCAGCACCAGAGAACTAGCACAGGTGATTTAAATCCCCTCAGCACCAGGAACTAGTTTAAATCCCCTCAGCACCAGGAACTAGAGTAAATCCCCTCAGCACCAGGAACTAGTTTAAATCCCTCAGCACCAGGAACTAGTTTAAATCCCCTCAGCACCAGGAACTAGTTTAAATCCCCTCAGCACCAGGAACTAGTTTAAATCCCCTCAGCACCAGGAACTAGTTTAAATCCCCTCAGCACCAGGAACTAGTTTAAATCCCCTCAGCACCAGGAACTAGTTTAAATCCCCTCAGCACCAGGAACTAGTTTAAATCCCTTCAGCACCAGGAACTAGTTTAAATCCCCTCAGCACCAGGAACTAGTTGAAATCCCCTCAGCACCAGGAACTAGTTTAAATCCCCAGGAACAGCACCTAGTTTAAATCCCCAGCACCAGGAACTAGTTTAAATCCCCTCAGCACCAGGAACTAGTTCCCCAGCACCAGGAACTAAATCCCCTCAGCACCAGGAACTAGTTTAAATCCCCTCAGCACCAGGAACTAGTTTAAATCCCCTCAGCACCAGGAACTAGAGTAAATCCCCTCAGCACCAGGAACTAGTTTAAATCCCCTCAGCACCAGGAACTAGTTTAAATCCCCTCAGCACCAGGAACTAGTTTAAATCCCCTCAGCACCAGGAACTAGTTTAAATCCCCTCAGCACCAGGAACTAGTTTAAATCCCCTCAGCACCAGGAACTACTCCCCTCAGCACCAGGAACTTTAAATCCCCTCAGCACCAGGAACACCCTCAGCACCAGGAACTAGTTTAAATCCCCTCAGCACCAGGAACTAGTTTAAATCCCCTCAGCACCAGGAACTAGTTTAAATCCCCTCAGCACCAGGAACTAGTTTAAATCCCCTCAGCACCAGGAACTAGTTTCCCCTCAACCAGGAACTCCCCTCAGCACCAGGAACTAGGTTTAAATCCCCTCAGCACCAGGAACTAGTTTAAATCCCCTCAGCACCAGGAACTAGAGTAAATCACCTCAGCACCAGGAACTAGTTTAAATCCCCTCAGCACCAGGAACTTTTAAATCCCCTCAGCACCAGGAACTAGTTTAAATCCCCTCAGCACCAGGAACTAGTTTAAAACTCCCTCAGCACCAGGAACTAGCACCAGGAACTTAAATCCCCTCAGCACCAGGAACTAGTTTAAATCCCCTCAGCACCAGGAACTAGTTTAAATCCCTCAGCACCACTAGTTTAAATCCCCTCAGCACCAGGAACTAGTTTAAATCTCAGCACCAGGAACTTTTTAAATCCCTCAGCACCAGGAACTAGTTTAAATCCCCTCAGCACCAGGAACAGCACCAGGAACTACTTTAAATCCCCTCAGCACCAGGAACTAGTTTAAATCCCCTCAGCACCAGGAACTAGTTTAAATCCCCTCAGCACCAGGAACTAGTTTAAATCCCCTCAGCACCAGGAACTAGTTTAAATCCCTCAGCACCAGGAACTAGTTTAAATCCCCTCAGCACCAGGAACTAGTTTAAATCCCCTCAGCACCAGGAACTAGTTTAAATCCCCTCAGCACCAGGAACTAGTTTAAATCCCCTCAGCACCAGGAACTAGTTTAAATCCCTCAGCACCAGGAACTAGTTGAAATCCCCTCAGCGCCAGGAACTAGTTTAAATCCCCTCAGCACCAGGAACTAGTTTAAACCCCCTCAGCACCAGGTACTAGTTTAAATCCCCTGACTCCATGATGAGTAAATAAATGTACTGGAGTTAGGCCTCAACATGGTCTGTGTCTTGATGACGTAGATGTTGTGTTAACAAGTAGGCTACAACTTCCACTGTAGTTCTCTCTGTGTTAAGGAGCCTTAGTTGATTGTTCATGAAAGGCTTGAAGTCTACATTGGAGAAGAATAGGTATTACTGAGGAAGGGGTGGTGTGGGGGACTGGTGTCTGTTGGAGGAGGGGATGGTGTGGGTGACTAGTGTCTGATGGAGGAGGGGATGGTGTGGGGGACTGGTGATGTTGGAGGAGGGGGTGGTGTGGGGGACTGGTGTCTGTTGGAGGAGGGGGTGGTGTGGGGGACTGGTGTCTGTTGGAGGAGGGGGTGGTGTGGGGGACTGGTGTCTGTTGGAGGAGGGGATGGGTGTGGGGGACTGGTGTCTGTTGGAGGAGGGGATGGTGTGGGGGACTGGTGTCTGTTGGAGGAGGGGGTGGTGTGGGGGACTGGTGTCTGTTGGAGGAGGGGGTGGTGTGGGGGACTGGTGTCTGATGGAGGAGGGGGTGGTGTGGGGGACTGGTGTCTGTTGGAGGAGGGTGGGGGACTGGTGTGGGTGACTAGTGTCTGATGGAGGGGGGGTGGGGTGACTGGTGTCTGTTGGAGGAGGGGTGGTGTGGGGGACTGGTGTCTGATGGAGGGGGGGGGTGGGGTGACTGGTGTCTGTTGGAGTGTCTGTTGGAGGAGGGGGTGGTGTGGGGGACTGGTGTCTGTTGGAGGAGGGGGTGGTGGGGGGACTGGTGTCTGTTGGAGGAGGGGGTGGTGTGGGGGAGGATGGTGTGGGGGACTGGTGTCTGTTGGAGGAGGGGGTGGTGTGGGGGACTGGTGTCTGTTGGAGGAGGGGGTGGTGTGGGGGACTGGTGTCTGTTGGAGGAGGGGGTGGTGTGGGTGACTGGTGTCTGTTGGAGGAGGGGATGGTGTGGGGGACTGGTGTCTGTTGGAGGAGGGGGGGGACTGGTGTGGGTGACTGGTGTCTGTTGGAGGAGGGGATGGTGTGGGGGACTGGTGTCTGTTGGACTGGTGTCTGTTGGAGGAGGGGATGGTGTGGGGGACTGGTGTCTGTTGGAGGAGGGGGTGGTGTGGGGGACTGGTGTCTGTTGGAGGAGGGGATGGTGTGGGGGACTGGTGTCTGTTGGAGGAGGGGATGGTGTGGGGGACTGGTGTCTGTTGGAGGAGGGGATGGTGTGGGGGACTGGTGTCTGTTGGGGACTGGTGTGGGGGACTGGTGTCTGTTGGAGGAGGGGGTGGTGTGGGGGACTGGTGTCTGTTGGAGGAGGGGATGGTGTGGGGGACTAGTGTCTGTTGGAGGAGGGGATGGTGTGGGGGACTGGTGTCTGTTGGAGGAGGGGGTGGTGTGGGGGACTGGTGTCTGTTGGAGGAGGGGATGGTGTGGGGGACTGGGACTGGTGTCTGTTGGAGGAGGGGGGGACTGGTGTGGGGGACTGGTGTCTGTTGGAGGAGGGGATGGTGTGGGGGACTGTGTCTGTTGGAGGGGGGATGGTGTGGGGGACTGGTGTCTGTTGGAGGAGGGGGTGGTGTGGGGGACTGGTGTCTGTTGGAGGAGGGGGGATGGTGTGGGGGACTGGTGTCTGTTGGAGGAGGGGATGGTGTGGGGGACTGGTGTCTGTTGGAGGAGGGGGTGGTGTGGGGGACTGGTGTCTGTTGGAGGAGGGGATGGTGTGGGGGACTGGTGTCTGTTGGAGGAGGGGGTGGTGTGGGGGACTGGTGTCTGTTGGAGGAGGGGATGGTGTGGGGGGACTGGTGTCTGTTGGAGGAGGGGATGGTGTGGGGGACTGGTGTCTGTTGGAGGAGGGGTGTGGGGACTGGTGTCTGTTGGAGGAGGGGGTGGTGTCTGTCTGTTGGAGGAGGGGATGGTGTGGGGACTGTGTCTGTTGGAGGAGGGGATGGTGTGGGGGACTGGTGTCTGTTGGAGGAGGGGTGGTGTGGGGGACTGGTGTCTGTTGGAGGAGGGGATGGTGTGGGGGACTAGTGTCTGTTGGAGGAGGGGGTGGTGTGGGGGACTGGTGTCTGTTGGAGGAGGGGATGGTGTGGGGGACTGGTGTCTGTTGGAGGAGGGGGTGGTGTGGGGGACTGTGTCTGTTGGAGGAGGGGGTGGTGTGGGGGACTGGTGTCTGTTGTTGGGAGGAGGGGATGGTGTGGGTGACTGGTGTCTGTTGGAGGAGGGGATGGTGTGGGGACTGGTGTCTGTTGGAGGAGGGGGGTGGTGTGGGGGACTGGTGTCTGTTGGAGGAGGGGATGGTGTGGGGGACTGGTGTCTGTTGGAGGAGGTGGTGGGTGGGGGACTGGTGTCTGTTGGAGGAGGGGGGGTGTGGGGACTGGTGTCTGTTGGAGGAGGGGGTGGTGTGGGGGACTGGTGTCTGTTGGAGGAGGGGGTGGGTGGGGACTGGTGTCTGTTGGAGGAGGGGGGTAGGGGGTGTGGGGGACTGGTGTCTGTTGGAGGAGGGGGTGGTGGGGGACTGGTGTCTGTTGGAGGAGGGGGGTGGTGTGGGGGACTGGTGTCTGTTGGAGGAGGGGGTGTGGGGGACTGGTGTCTGTTGGAGGAGGGGGTGGTGTGGGGGACTGGTGTCTGTTGGAGGAGGGGTTGGGGGAGGGGGTGGTGTGGGGGACTGGTGTCTGTTGGAGGAGGGGGTTGTGTGGGGGACTGGTGTCTGTTGGAGGAGGGGGTGGTGTGGGGGACTGGTGTCTGTTGGAGGAGGGGATGGTGTGGGGGACTGGTGTCTGTTGGAGGAGGGGGTGGTGTGGGGACTGGTGTCTGTTGGAGGAGGGGGTGGTGTGGGTGACTGGTGTCTGTTGGAGGAGGGGAGGGGTGTGTTGGAGGAGGGGGTGACTGGTTGGAGGAGGGGGTGGTGTGGGGGACTGGTGTCTGTTGGAGGAGGGGATTACTGGGTCTGTTGGAGGGGGGATGGTGTGGGGACTGGGTCTGTTGGACTGGTGTCTGTTGGAGGAGGGGTGGTGTGGGGGACTGGTGTCTGTTGGGGGAGGGGGTGTGGGTGACTGGTGTCTGTTGGAGGAGGGGGTGGTGTGGGGACTATTGTCTGTTGGAGGAGGGGATGGTGTGGGGGACTGGTGTCTGTTGGAGGAGGGGGTGGTGTGGGGGACTGGTGTCTGTTGGAGGAGGGGGTGGTGTGGGGGACTGGTGTCTGTTGGAGGAGGGGGTGGTGTGGGGACTGGTGTCTGTTGGAGGAGGGGATGGTGTGGGGGACTGGTGTCTGTTGGAGGAGGGGGTGGTGTGGGGGACTGGTGTCTGTTGGAGGAGGGGATGGTGTGGGGGACTGGTGTCTGTTGGAGGAGGGGGTGGTGTGGGGGACTGGTGTCTGTTGGAGGAGGGGGTGGTGTGGGGGGTGTGGGTGACTGGTGTCTGTTGGAGGAGGGGATGGTGTGGGGGACTGGTGTCTGTTGGAGGAGGGGGTGGTGTGGGGGACTGGTGTCTGTTGGAGGAGGGGGTGGTGTGGGGGACTGGTGTCTGTTGGAGGAGGGGGTGGTGTGGGGACTGGTGTCTGTTGGAGGAGGGGATGGTGTGGGGGACTGGTGTCTGTTGGAGGATGGGGGTGGTGTGGGAGGACTGTGTCTGTTGGAGGAGGGGGTGGTGTGGGGACTGGTGTCTGTTGGAGGAGGGGGTGGTGTGGGGGACTGGTGTCTGTTGGAGGAGGGGGTGGTGTGGGGGACTAGTGTCTGTTGGAGGAGGGGTGGTGTGGGGGACTAGTGTCTGTTGGAGGAGGGGGTGGTGTGGGGGACTGTGTCTGTTGGAGGAGGGGTGGTGGTGTGGGGAGGAGGGGATGACTGGTGTCTGTTGGAGGAGGGGGTGGTGTGGGGGACTGGTGTCTGTTGGAGGATGGTGTGGGGACTGGTGTCTGTTGGAGGAGGGGGTGGTGTGGGGGACTGGTGTCTGTTGGAGGAGGGGATGGTGTGGGGGACTGGTGTCTGTTGGAGGAGGGGGTGGTGTGGGGGACTGGTGTCTGTTGGAGGAGGGGTGGTGTGGGGGACTGGTGTCTGTTGGAGGAGGGGGTGGTGTGGGGGACTGGTGTCTGTTGGAGGAGGGGATGGTGTGGGGACTGTGTCTGTTGGAGGAGGGGTGGTGTGGGGGACTGGTGTCTGTTTGAGGAGGGGATGGTGTGGGGGACTGGTGTCTGTTGGAATCACTGGTGTGGGTGACTAGTGTCTGTTGGAGGAGACCACTGGTGTGCTATTGGAGGACCTGGTGTTTTAGCAGTAGGAGGGGAAGACTGGTGAATGGGGGCTGGTGTCTGTTGGAGGAAGATCCATGATGGGGGACTGGTGTCTGTTGAGGACTCAGGACCTGGTGTGGGGGACTGGTGTCTGTTGGAGGAGGGACAACGACTGTTGGGGGACTGGTGTCTGTTGGAGCGAGGGGTGGGGGACTGGTGTCTGGGACAAGTCTCTGAATGTCCTGTGGGGGACTGGTGTCAGAGGGGATGGTGTGGGGGACTTGTCTGTTGGAGGAGGGGGTGGTCTGGGGACTGGTGTCTGTTGGAGGAGGGGGTGGTGTGGGGGACTGGTGATTGTGTCTGTTGGAGGAGGGGATGGTGGGGGACTGGTGATGGCAGAAACAGGTGGTGTGGGGGACTGAGTCTGTTGGAGGAGGGGGTGGTGTGGGGGTGTCTGTTGGGAGGGGGTGTGGGGACACAGGGGGACATGGGGGACTGGTGTCTGTTGGAGGAGGGGGTGGTGTGGGGGACTGGTGTCTGTTGGAGGAGGGGGTGGGTGGGGGACTGGTGTCTGTTGGAGGAGGGGGTGGTGTGGGGACTGGTGTCTGTTGGAGGAGGGGTGGTGTGGGGGACTGAGGAGGGTGGTGTGGGGGACTGGTGTCTGTTGGAGGAGGGGGTGACTGGTGTCTGTTGGAGGAGGGGGTGTGTGGGGGACTGGTGTCTGGAGGAGGGGGTGGTGTGGGGGACTGGTGTCTGTTGGAGGAGGGGGTGGTGTGGGGACTGGTGTCTGTTGGAGGAGGGGGACATACTGGTGTCTGTTGGAGGAGGGGGTGGTGTGGGGACACACACACACACAGGAGGGGGTGGTGTGGGGACTGGTCTGTTGGAGGACACACACAGGGTGACTAGTGTCTGTATGAGGAGGGGGTGTGTTGGTGACTAGTGTCTGTTGGAGGAGGGGGTGGTAGACTCCCTAAGGACTGGTGTCTGTTGGAGGACACACACACACACACACACACACACACACACACACACACACTCACTCACCGGTGCATATCTAAACAGGGGACTGGTGTCTGTTGGAGGAGGGGGTCTGGGGGGATTCTGGTGTCTGTTGGAGGAGGGGGTGTGGGGGACTGGTGTCTGTTGGAGGAGGGGGTGTCTGTGTGGGGGACTGGTGTCTGTTGGAGGAGGGGATGGTGTGGGGGACTGGTGTCTGTTGGAGGAGGGGATGGTGTGGGGACTGGTGTCTGTTGGAGGAGGGGTGGTGTGGGGACTGTTGTGTCTGTCTCTCAGGAGGGGGTGGTGTCTGGGACTCAGGAGGAGGGGATGGTCTGGTTGGAGGAGGGGTGGTGTGGGGGACTCTGTTGGAGGAGGGGATGGTGTGGGGGACTGGTGTCTGTTGGAGCCCTGGTGTGGGGGACTCAGTGTCTGTTGGAGGAGGGGATGGTGTCTCTCAGCCCTCCCTGTCTGTTCTCTGGTGTCTGTTGGAGGAGGGGATGTGGTGTGGAGGAGGGGATGGTGAGCTCCCCCTCTGTTGGAGGAGGGGATGGTGTGGGGGACTGTGTCTGTCTCTCAGGAGGGGATGGTGTGGGGACTCAGCCCTGTCTGTTGGAGGAGGGGATGGGTGGGGGACTGGTGTCTGTTGGAGGAGGGGATGGTGGGGGGACTGGTGTCTGTTGGAGGAGGGGATGGTGTGGGGGACTGGTGTCTCTCTCAGCCCGCCCCTTGGAGGAGGGGATGGTGTGGGGGACTGGTGTCTGTTGGAGGAGGGGATGGTGTGGTGTCTGTTGAGGAGGGGATGGTGTGACTGTGTCTGTTGGAGGAGGGGATGGTGTGGGTGACTGTGTCTGTTGGAGGAGCCCGTGTGGGGGACTGGTGTCTGTTGGAGGAGGGGATGGTGTCTCTCACTGGTGTCTGTTGGAGGAGGGGGTGGTGTGGGGGACTGGTGTCTGTTGGAGGAGGGGATGGTGTGGGGGACTGGTGTCTGTTGGAGGAGGGGATGGTGTGGGGGACTGGTGTCTGTTGGAGGAGGGGATGGTGTGGGGGACTGGTGTCTGTTGGAGGAGGGGTGGTGTGGGGACTGGTGTCTGTTGGAGGAGGGGATGGTGTCTGGTGTCTGTTGGAGGAGGGGTGGTGTGGGGGACTGGTGTCTGTCTCTCAGGAGGGGATGGTGTGGGGACTGGTGTCTGTTGGAGGAGGGGATGGTGTGGGGACTCAGTGTCTGTTGGAGGAGGGGATCTCTGTCTGTTGGAGGAGGGGGATGGTGTGGGGGACTGGTGTCTGTTGGAGGAGGGGGTGGTGTGGGGACTGGTGTCACTCCTAGTTGGAGGAGGGGTGGTGTGGGGGACTGGTGTCTGTTGGAGGAGGGGATGGTGTGGGGGATCTCTGTTGGAGGAGGGGATGGTGTGGGGGACTGGTGTCTGTTGGGGGGAGGGGATGGTGGGGGACTGGTGTCTGTCCCCTGGTGTGGGGGACTGTGTCTCTTTCTGTGGTCTGGAATTCTGGAGGATGGTGGGGGGACTGGTGTCTGTTGGAGGAGGGGGATGGTGTGGGGGACTGTGTCTGTTGGGATCACTGTATAGACTGGTGTCTGTTGGAGGAGGGGATGGTGTGGGGACTGGTGTCTCTGGTGTCTGGAGGAGGGGATGGTGTGGGGGACTTGTCTGTGGAGGAGGGGATGTGGGGGACTGTGTCTGTTGAGGACTCCCTGTGTCTGTTGGAGGAGGGGATGGTGTGGGGACTGGTGTCTGTTGGAGGAGGGGTGGTGGGGGGACTGTGGGGATGGTGGGGGGACTGGTGTCTGTTGGAGGAGGGGATGGTGTGGGGGACTGGTGTCTGTTGGAGGAGGGGATGGTGTGGGGACTGGCTCTATGGGAATCACACAGCTATCTTGGAGGAGGGGATGGTGTGGGGGACTGGTGTCTGTTCAGGAGGGGGTGGTGTGGGGGACTGGTGTCTGTTGGAGGAGGGGTGGTGTGGGGGACTGGTGTCTGTTGGAGGAGGGGATGGTGTGGGGGACTGTGTCTGTTGAGGACTGGTGTCTGTTGGGGACTGGTGGGGGACTGTTGGAGGAGGGGATGGTGTGGGGGACTGGTGTCTAAATGTTGGAGGAGGGGGTGTGGGTGACTGGTGTCTGTTGGAGGAGGGGAGGTGTGGGTGACTGGTGTCTGTTGGGGAGGGGATGGTGTGGGAGACTGGTGTCTGTTGGAGGAGGGGATGGTGTGGGGGACTGGTGTCTGTTGGAGGAGGGGTGGTGGTATGGGTGACTAGTGTCTGTTGGGGAGGGGATGGTGTGGGGGACTGGTGTCTGTTGGAGGAGGGGATCTGTCCCTTTGACTAGTGTCTGTTGGAGGAGGGGATGGTGTCTGGGGACTGGTGTCTGTTGGAGGAGGGGTGGTGTGGGGGACTGGTGTCTGTTGGAGGAGGGGATGGTGTGGGTGACTAGTGTTTGTTGGAGGAGGGGATGGTGTTTAATAGGGGGACTGGTGTCTGTTGGAGGAGGGGGTGTGGGGGACTGGTGTCTGTTGGAGGAGGGGGTGGTGTGGGTGACTAGTGTCTGTTGGGGAGGGGGTGGTGTGGGTGACTAGTGTCTGTTGGAGGAGGGGGTGGTGTGGGTGACTAGTGTCTGTTGGAGGAGGGGGTGGTGTGGGTGACTAGTGTCTGTTGGGGAGGGGATGGTGTGGGTGACTAGTGTCTGTTGGGGGGTGTATTGATGGGGACAAAGTAGTCAAATGTTGGCTAATCACTGAGTACTGTGTGTCCCACAGACCAATCCTCATGCTATTGACCTTTAACCTCGGTTTTAGCAGTACAGAGCCTGAAGACTCACTGAATGAAAGCTTTCAGCCTGGAATAAGATCCATGATGAAAACCTGCTCCAGAGCACTCAGGACCTCATACTGGGGCGAAGGTTCCCCTTCCAACAGGACAACGACTCTAAGCACACAGCCAAGACAGCGTAGGAGTAGCTTCGGGACAAGTCTCTGAATGTCCTTGAGTGGCCCAGCCAGAGCCCGGACTTGAACCCAATCGAACAACTCTGGAGAGACTTGAAAATAGCTGTGCAGCAACGCTCCCCATCCAAACTTGACAGAGCTGCAGAGGATCTACAGAGAAGAATGGCAGAAACAGCTCTTAGCTGAGCTCGCAGGCAAAGAAATGCATACACACACACACACACACACACGCCCCTCACACACACACGCGCACCCGCACACACTCACGCACATGCACACTCACACGCACACGCACACGCACACGCACGCACACACACACGCACACCACACACGCACGCACACGCACACGCACACACACACACACACACACACACACACACACCTCACAAACACAGACACACACACACCACACACACCCTCTCCACATATATAAAAAGACACACACCAGGGTCCCACCAAGAAGGCAATATGAAAGACCCCAGTCACATTGGTGCCCTCTTTCTGCAAAATAAATAGACTCCCTAAGGACACCCTGCATCTGCACAGACACACACACACACACACACACACACACACACACACACACACTCCTCTCACCGGTGCATATCTAAACAGGCACACTAATTAATCCTACCATCAGCACACAGGACAGGATCTCTCTCTCCATTCCTCCCCTCTCTCATTTATTTTTCTTTCTCTTCTCTCTCCCCTCAGCCCTCTCTCTGTCTCTCTCAGCCCTCCCCTCTCTGTCTCTCAGCCCTCCCCTCTCTGTCTCTCTCCAGCCCTCCCTCTCTCTCTCTCTCAGCCCTCCCCTCTCTGTCTCTCAGCCCTCCCCCTCTCTCTCTCAGCCCCTCCCTCTCTCTCTCTCTCCCCCTTCTCTCTCTCTCAGCCCTCCCCTCTCTGTCTCTCAGCCCTCCCTCTCTCTGTCTCTCAGCCCTCCCTCTCTCTCTCTCTCAGCCCTCCCCTCTCTGTCTCTTCAGCCCTCCCCTCTCTGTCTCTCAGCCCGCCCCTCTCTCTCTCAGCCCTCCCCTCTCTGTCTCTCAGCCCTCCCCTCTCTCTCTCAGCCCTCCCCTCTCTCTCTCTCAGCCCTCCCTCTCTCTCTCTCTCTCAGCCCTCCCCCTCTCTCTCTCAGCCTCCCTCTCTCTCTCAGCCCTCCCTCTCTGTCTCTCAGCCCTCCCCTCTCTCTGTCTCTCAGCCCTCCCTCTCTCTCTCTCAGCCCTCCCCTCTCTCTCTCTCAGCCCGCCCCTCTCTCTCTCAGCCCGCCCCCTCTCTGTCTCTCAGCCCTCCCCTCTCTCTCTCAGCCCTCCCTTCTCTCTCTCAGCCCTCCCTCTCTCTCTCTCTCAGCCCTCCCTTCTCTGTCTCTCTCCCCTCCCTCTCTCTCTCTCAGCCCTCCCTCTCTCTCTCAGCCCGCCCACTCTCTCTCTCTCTCAGCCCTCCCCTCTCTGTCTCTCAGCCCTCCCCTCTCTCTCAGCCCGCCCCTCTCTCTCTCAGCCCTCCCCTCTCTGTCTCTCAGCCCTCCCTTCTCTCTCTCAGCCCTCCCTTCTCTCTCTCTCAGCCCTCCCTCTCTCTCAGTCTCTCTCAGCCCTCCCCTCTCTACTCTCTCTCAGTACTCTCTCCTCTTCAGTCTCTCCAGCTCTCTCTCTCTCTCCCTCCTCTCTCTCTCTCTCAGCCCTCCACTGTCTCTCAGCCCTCCCCCTCTCCTGTCTTTCAGCCCTCCCACTCTCTCTCTCTAGCCCTCCCCTCCTGTCTCTCAGCCCTCCCACTCTCTCTCTCAGCCCTCCCACTCCTCTTCAGCCCTCCCTAACTCTCTTCAGCCCTCCCTTCTAACCTCTTCAGCCCTCCCTTCTCTCTCTCTCAGCCCTCCCCTCTCTGTCTCTCTTTCTGTGTTCTCTCCTAGGAATTCATGTAAGATTACGAAAATCATAACCCTGATTAAACCCCTACACCCATAATTCACACCCCTCCCCCACTAACCTCTCTTAGGGATCCCCTCTAACCTCTGATTAACCCTTCTGTCTCTATCCCCACTACCCTCTTCATCCCCCCTCTCTTCATATCCCTCTTCCACCACTCCCTGATTACGACCCACTCCACTTGTTCCCTCTCTCCCTAACCTCTCCCACGGCCTCCACTCTCAACTTGCTTTGTTTGCAGAGCTGCTTTTCTCGGGTTATCACTGTATAGTACCCTATTCTCTATTTGGTGCACACCCCATAGGGCCCTGGTCTAAAGTAGTGCACTATATAGGGAATATGGTGGCATAGGGCTCTGGTCTAAAGTAGTGCACTATTAGGGAATAGGGTGCCATAGGACTCTGATATAAAGTAGTGCACTATGTAACCTGATTAGGGTGCCATAGGGCTGTTAGGTCCAAACTAGTGCATTATATGCTCTATGGGAATCACACAGCTATCTCCTCTTTCTCATTCATCTGTCATTCCATCTTTTTTCATCCAAAAACCCTCCTCCATTTAATACTACTTCAACTGCATGCCCCCTCCCCATTCTCTCTCTCTCTCTCTCTCTCTCTCTCTCTCTCCCTCTCTCCTCTTCCCTCTCTCCCCTCTCTCCCTCTCTCCCTCTCTCCCTCTCTCTCTCTCTCTCTCTCTCTCCCACTCTCTCTCTCTCTCTCTCTCCCTCTCTCTCTCCCTCTCTCTCTCTCTCTCCCTCCCTGATCTCTCCTCCCTCTCCTCTTAGGGAGTCCTCTCTCACTCTCTCTCTCCTCTCTCTCCACTCTCTCTCTCTCTCTCTCTCTCTCTCTCTCCCTCTCAATTCAATTCAATTCAAGGGGCTTTATTGGCATGGGTAACATGGATTAACATTGCCAAAGCAAGTAAGGTAGATAATATTTAAAGTGAAATAAACAATAAAAATTAACAGTAGACATCACACATACAGAAGTTTCAAAACAATAAAGACATTACAAATGTCATATTATATATATACAGTGTTTTTACAATGTACAAGTGGTACAAATCTCTCTCCCTCTCTCTCTCAATCTCTCTCTCTCTCTCTCTCTTTCTCTTATCTCAACTTAATCTCTCTCTCTCTCAGTGTGCTATCCTCTCTGTCTCTCTCTCTCTCTCACACACACATGCTCCCTCTTTGTCCCCTCTCCCCACGTGTCTGTCGTGTGAATGAAAGAGTAAACCCTGTCAGTGCTGGGACGGGGGGTGGAGGAGGCTCAACCAATTACATACAACAGTACTCTCATCAACATGCATATCTCTCTCTTTCTTCCCCACTATCTCCATCCCTCCTCTCCCTCTCCTCTCCCTCTCTCCTCTCCTTTCCCTCTCTCATGTCCCTCTCCTCTCCCTCTCCCATCTCCCTCTCACTCTGCATCCTCTCCCTCTCCATGTCCCTCTCTCCTCTTCTTTCCCTCTCTCCTCTCCCTCTCTCCTCTCCTTTCCCTCTCTCCTTTCCCTCTCCTCTCCCTCTCTCCTCTCCCTCTCCTCTCTCCTCTCCCTCTCACCTCTCCTTTCCCTCTCTCCTTTCCTTCTCCTCTCCTTTCGCCCTCTCCTCTCCCCTCTCCCTCTCGCCTCTTCTTTCCCTCTCTCCTTTCCCTCTCCTCTCCCTCTCTCCTTTCCCTCTCTCCTCTCCTCTCCTTTCCCTCTCTCCTCTCTCTCGCTCCTCCCCCTCTCTCCTCTCCTTTTTCTCTCTCCTCCCCCTCTCTCCTCTCCCCTATCCCTCTCGCCTCTTCTTTTCTCTCCCTCTCTCCTCCCCTCGCCCCCCCTTCTCCTGTCCCCCTCTTCTATTCTCTCCTCTTTTTCTCTTCCTGCCCGATTCCCACCATTATACCTTAACCATTCCATCACAGACACACATACACAGAATACACACCTCTCAGTCTTTAAGAAACCATTAAATCATTACAGTATCACGTGATTGCGCTACCTCTAGCATAGTGGTTACCATGGACTACTGCGGAGGGGGAGGAGCCAAAGAGGTTCTACTTCAGAGCCCCAGGAGATGTGAAGGGTGTCATGAGGAGTCACAGAGACAAAGAAACAATGAACACGCACACGCATTCACACACACACACACACTCTGTTTTTACACCTCCCTCAATCATTTTCTTTGCAATCTTCTGTATGTTCATCTCTTGCAGTACTCTCTCTGTCTCATCTGTCTCTCTCTCTGATTCTCTCTCACTAAGCCTCTCTCTCCTGTCTCTCTCTCTGTCTTCTCAACTCTCTGTCTCTGGATCTCTCTCTCTCTCTCTCCACTCTCTGTCTCTCTGTTTCTCAGATTCATCTCTCTCTAAGCCTAGGATCTCATCCTCTCTTCTCAACTGTCTCTCTGCTCTGGATACATCTCACAGATTCATACAACCACTCTCCTAGGATACATCCACAGTCTCATACAACCACTAAGCCTAGGATCTCATCCTCTCTTCTACAACCACTAAGCCTAGGATACATCTCTCAGATTCTACAACTCTCACTAAGCTCTCTCTCATCTCTGTTCATACAACCACTCTGCTAGTCTCCTGTCTTCTCTGTCACTAAGTCTCTCTCTCTCATCTCTCCAGATTCATACTCTGTCACTAAGCCTCTCTCTACATCTCTCAGATTCATACAACCTCTAAGCCTGTCATCTCTGATTCATACAACTCACTAAGCCTAGGATACATCTCTCCTCTGATTCTCAACTCACTAAGCCTAGGATACATCTCTGATTCATACTCCACTAAGCCTAGGATACATCCACAGATTCTTGCAGTACCTCTAAGCCTCTTGAGTACATCCACAGATTCAGTACAACCACTAACCTAGGAGTACATCCCTTTAGCAGTTCATACAACTTAGGGACTCCACTAACCTGAGGATCCACCCCCCAGATTCATCAACCACTAAGCCTGAGGATACATCCCCAGATTAACCCACCAAGCCTAGGAACATCCACAGATTCCAACCACTAAGCCTGATTAGGGCAGTCCACCCACTAACCTATTAGGATTCCCACAGAGTCCACCCACTAACCTGATTAGGAGTCCACCCACTAACCTGATTAGGGAGTCCACCCACTAACCTGATTAGGGATACACCCACTAACCTGATTAGGCGAGTCCACCCACTAACCTGATTAGATCCACCCATCCTGATTAGGGATTCCACCCACTAACCTGATTAGGGCGTCCACCCACTAACCTGATTAGGATCCACCCACTAACCTGATTAGGGAGTCCACCCACTAACCTGGATTCCACAGGGAGTCCACCCACTAACCTGGATTCCACAGATTCATCCACCCACTAACCTGGATTCCACAGGGATTCATCCACCCACTAACCTGATTAGGAGTCCACCCACTAACCTGATTAGGGAGTCCACCCACTAACCTGATTAGGAGTCCACCCACTAACCTGATTAGGGCATCCACCCACTAACCTGATTAGGGCATCCACCCACTAACCTGATTAGGATACATCCAGTCCACCCACTAACCTGATTAGGGAGTCCACCCACTAACCTGATTAGGGTCCAGATCCACCCACTAACCTGATTAGGGAGTCCACCCACTAACCTGATTAGGGAGTCATCCCACAATTCATTAGGGAGTCCACCCACTAACCTGATTAGGGAGATCCACCCACTAACCTGATTAGGGCGTCCACCCACTCAACCTGATTAGGATCCACCCACTATTCACCACCCACTGATTAGGCGTCCACCCAGATTCAACATTAGGGAGTCCCACTGTGCTCAGAATGACAGAAATCACATTTAAGTTTATAATAATTCATTTATAATTGTTATACTGAGGATTGTTTTAAATTCATACAACCACTAAGCCTAGGAAAGGGCAGAGATTCAAATACCAA
>NC_088219.1:2407054-2459554 GCF_036934945.1 Oncorhynchus masou masou
GGGGTGGCTAGAGAGAGATGCTACCATTCTAGTTGGGGGGCTAGAGAGATGCTACCGTTCTAGTTGGGGGGGCTAGAGAGAGATGCTACCGTTCTAGTTGGGGGAGGGCTAGAGAGATGCTACCGTTGTAGTTGGGGGGGCAGAGAGAGATGCTACCGTTCTAGTTGGGGGGGGGGGGCTAGAGAGATGTGACCGTTCTAGTTGGGGGGCTAGAGAGATGCTACCATTCTAGTTGGGGGGCTAGAGAGATGCTACCATTCTAGTTGGGGGGTGCTAGAGAGAGATGCTACCGTTCTAGTTGGGGGGCTAGAGAGATGCTACCGTTCTAGTTAGGGGGCTAGAGAGATGCTACCATTCTAGTTGGGGAGGGCTAGAGAGATGCTACCGTTCTAGTTGGAGGGGGGCTAGAGAGAGATGCTACCGTTCTAGTTGGGGGGGCTAGAGAGATGCTACCGTTCTAGTTGGGGGGCTAGAGAGATGCTACCGTTCTAGTTGGAGGGGGCTAGAGAGAGATGCTACCGTTCTAGTTGGGGGGGGGGCTAGAGAGATGCTACCGTTCTAGTTGGAGGGGGGCTAGAGAGAGATGCTACCATTCTAGTTGGGGGGAGCTGGAGAGATGTTACAATTCTAGTTGGGGGGAGGGCTAGAGAGATGCTACCATTCTAGTTGGGGGGGGAGAGATGCTAGAAAGAGATGCTACCATTCTAGTTGGGGGGCTAGAGAGAGATGCTACCATTCTAGTTGGGGGGCTAGAGAGATTCTATCGTTCTAGTTGGGGGGCTAGAGAGAGATGCTACCGTTCTAGTTAGGGGGCTAGAGAGATGCTACCGTTCTAGTTGGTGGGGGGCTTGATAGAGATGCTACCGTTCTAGTTGGGGGGCTAGAGTGATGCTACCGTTCTAGTTGGGGGGCTAGAGAGATGCTACCACTCTAGTTGGGGGGCTATTGAGATGCTACCGTTCTAGTTGGGGGGCTAGAGAGATGCTACCACTCTAGTTGGGGGGCTAGAGAGATGCTACCATTCTAGTTGGGGGGGGGCTAGAGAGATGCTACCATTCTAGTTGGGGGGGGACTAGAGAGAGATGCTACCATTGTAGTTGGGGGGCTAGAGAGATGCTACCGTTGTAGTTGGGGGGGGGGCTAGAGAGAGATGCTACCGTTGTAGTTGGGGGGGCTAGAGAGAGATTCTACCGTTCTAGTTGGGGGATGGCTAGAGAGATGCTACCGTTGTAGTTGGGAGGGGGGCTAGAGAGAGATGCTACTGTTCTAGTTGGGGGGGCTAGAGAGATGCTACCGTTCTAGTTGGGGGGCTAGAGGGAGATGCTACCGTTCTAGTTTGGGGAGGGCTAGAGAGATGCTACCGTTCTAGTTGGGGGGGTGCTAGAGAGAGATGCTACCGTTCTAGTCGGGGGGCTAGAGAGATGCTACCGTTCTAGTCGGGGGCTAGAGAGATGCTACCGTTCTAGTTAGGGGGGGCTAGAGAGATGCTACCTTTCTAGTTGGGGGAGGGCTAGAGAGATGCTACCGTTCTAGTTGGAGGGGGGCTAGAGAGAGATGCTACCGTTCTAGTTGGGGGGGCTAGAGAGATGCTACCGTTCTAGTTGGGGGGGGCTAGAGAGATGCTACCGTTCTAGTTGGAGGGGGGCTAGAGAGAGATGCTACCGTTCTAGTTGGGGGGGGAGAGATGGCTAGAGAGATGCTACCGTTCTAGTTGGGGGGGCTAGAGAGAGATGCTACCGTTCTAGTTGGGGGGGGCTAGAGAGATGCTACCGTTCTAGTTGGGGGGGGGGGGCTAGAGAGAGATGCTACCGTTCTAGTTGGGGGGGGGGGGCTAGAGAGAGATGCTACCGTTCTAGTTGGGGGGAGCTGGAGAGATGTTACAATTCTAGTTGGGGGGAGGGCTAGAGAGATGCTACCATTCTAGTTGGGGGGGGGGCTAGAAAGAGATGCTACCATTCTAGTTGGGGGGCTAGAGAGATGCTACCATTCTAGTTGGGGGGGGCTAGAGAGAGATGCTACCATTCTAGTTGGTGGGGCTAGAGAGATTCTATCGTTCTAGTTGGGGGGGCTAGAGAGAGATGCTACCGTTCTAGTTGGTGGGGGGCTTGATAGAGATGCTACCGTTCTAGTTGGGGGGCTAGAGTGATGCTACCGTTCTAGTTGGGGGGCTAGAGAGATGCTACCACTCTAGTTGGGGGGGCTATTGAGATGCTACCGTTCTAGTTGGGGGGCTAGAGAGATGCTACCACTCTAGTTGGGGAGGCTAGAGAGATGCTACCATTCTAGTTGGGGGGGGCTAGAGAGATGCTACCATTCTAGTTGGGGGGGGGACTAGAGAGAGATGCTACCATTGTAGTTGGGGGGGGCTAGAGAGATGCTACCGTTGTAGTTGGGGGGGCTAGAGAGATGCTACCGTTCTAGTTGGCGGGGGGCTAGAGAGAGATGCTACCGTTCTAGTTGGGGGGCTAGAGAGAGATTCTACCGTTCTAGTTGGGGGAGGGCTAGAGAGATGCTACCGTTGTAGTTGGGAGGGGGGGCTAGAGAGAGATGCTACTGTTCTAGTTGGGGGGGGGGCTAGAGAGAGATGCTACCGTTCTAGTTGGGGGGGGCTAGAGAGATGCTACCGTTCTAGTTGGGGGGGGGCTAGAGAGAGATGCTACCGTTCTAGTTTGGGGAGGGCTAGAGAGATGCTACCGTTGTAGTTGGGGGGGCAGAGAGAAATGCTACCATTCTAGTTGGGGGGGGCTAGAGAGAGATGCTACCATTCTAGTTGGGGGCTAGAGAGATGTTACCATTCTAGTTGGGGGGTGCTAGAGAGAGATGCTACCGTTCTAGTTGGGGGGCTAGAGAGATGCTACCGTTCTAGTTAGGGGGGCTAGAGAGATGCTACCATTCTAGTTGGGGGGGCTAGATAGAGATGCTACCGTTCTAGTTGGGGGGGCTAGAGAGATGCTACCGTTCTAGTTGGAGGGGGGCTAGAGAGACATGCTACCGTTCTAGTTGGGGGGGCTAGAGAGATGCTACCGTTCTAGTTGGGGGGGCTAGAGAGATGCTACCGTTCTAGTTGGGGGGGGCTAGAGAGATGCTACCGTTCTAGTTAGGGGGGCTAGAGAGATGCTACCATTCTAGTTGGGGGGGGGCTAGATAGAGATGCTACCGTTCTAGTTGGGGGGGCTAGAGAGATGCTACCGTTCTAGTTGGAGGGGGGCTAGAAAGACATGCTACCGTTCTAGTTGGGGGGGGGGCTAGAGAGATGCTACCGTTCTAGTTGGAGGGGGGCTAGAGAGATGCTACCATTCTAGTTGGGTGGGGCTAGAGAGAGATGCTACCATTCTAGTTGGGGGGCTAGAGAGATGCTACCGTTCTAGTTGGGGGGCTAGAGAGAGATGCTACTGTTCTAGTTAGGGGGCTAGAGAGATGCTACCGTTCTAGTTGGTGGGGGCTAGATAGAGATGTTACCATTCTAGTTGGGGGGCTAGAGAGATGCTACCGTTCTAGTTGGAGGGGGGCTAGAGAGAGATGCTACTGTTCTAGTTGGGGGGATGGGGGCTCGAGAGATGCTTCCATTCTAGTTTGGGGGGTCTAGAGAGAAGCTACCATTCTAGGTGGGGGGGGCTAGAGAGATGCTACCGTTCTAGTTGGGGGGCTAGAGAGATGCTACCATTCTAGTTGGGGGTGGCTAGAGAGAGATGCTACCATTCTAGTTGGGGGGGGGGCAAGAGAGATGCTACCGTTCTAGTTGGGGGGCTGGAGAGAGATGGTTCCGTTCTAGTTGGCGGGGGGGCTAGAGAGATGCTACCGTTCTAGTTGGGGGAAGTGGCTGGAGAGAGATGCTACCGTTCTAGTTGGGGGGCTAGAGAGAGATGCTACCGTTCTAGTTGGGGGAGGCTAGAGAGATGCTGCCGTTCTAGTTGGGGGGGGGGCTAGAGAGATGCTCCCGTTCTAGTTGGGGGGCTGGAGAGATGTTACCGTTCTAGTTTGGGGAGGGCTAGAGATGCTACCATTCTAGTTGGGGGGCTAGAGAGAGATGGTACCATTCTAGTTGGGGGGCTAGAGAGATGCTACCGTTCCCGTTGGGGGGGCTAGAGAGATGCTACCATTCTCGCTGGGGGGATGGGGGGGGCTTGAGAGAGATGGTACCGTTCTAGTTGGGGGGGGCTAGAGAGATGCTACCATTCTAGTTGGGGGGTGGCTAGAGAGAGATGCTACCATTCTAGTTGTGGGGGGGCTAGAGAGATGCTACCGTTCTAGTTGGGGGGGCTAGAGAGATGCTACCATTCTCGCTGGGGGGGGCTTGAGAGAGATGGTTCCGTTCTAGTTGGCGGGGGGGGGCTAGAGAGAGATGCCACCGTTCTAGTTGGGGGGAAGTGGCTGGAGAGAGATGCTACCGTTCTAGTTGGGGGGGGCTAGAGAGAGATGCTACCGTTCTAGTTGGGGGAGGCTAGAGAGATGCCGCCGTTCTAGTTGGGGGGCCTAGATAGAGATGCTACCATTCTAGTTGGGGGGGGCAGGAGAGATGCTACCGTTCTAGTTTGGAGAGGGCTAGAGAGATGCTACCATTCTAGTTGGGGGGCTAGAGAGAGATGGTACCATTCTAGTTGAGGGGGGTTAGAGAGATGCTACCGTTCCCGTTGGGGTGGGTTAGAGAGATGCTACCATTCTCACTGGGGGGGGCTTGAGAGAGATGAGATGGTACCGTTCTAGTTGGGGGGGGCTAGAGAGAGATGCTACCGTTCTAGTTGGGGGGGGCTAGAGAGAGATGCTACCATTCTAGTTGGGGGGAGTGGGGGCTAGAGAAATGGTACCGTTCTAGTTGGGGGAGGCTAGAGGGAGATGCTACCATTCTAGTTGGGGGGGCTGGAGAGATGCTGCCGTTCTAGTTGGGGGGATAGAGAGATGCTACCATTCTAGTTGGGGGGGGCTGGAGAGATGCTACCGTTCTAGTTGCGGGGGGCTGGAGAGATGCTACCGTTCTTGTTGGGGGGGGCGAGAGAGAGATGCTACCGTTGTAGTTGGGGGGCGGGGCTAGAGAGATGCTACCTTTCTAAGCTGGTTCCCGGACCCAGACTGAGTACAGCTCTAGAAGAAGAAAAATGCATTAGAAGCCCAAGAGAGACACAGTAAATCCCAGGCATTGTTCAGTGTGCTAGTATGACGTCATAACTGTACACAATTCCCTATGAATATCATATTTAAGAGTTGTGGCGTACTGCGAGGCCTGGTGACAAATGGAGTCTCCATCACGCGGCAGGTGGCTCCCTCTGCTGGACGTGCCAGGTCACGACGGGTCCTCCGGCAAGGACTCATTGGGTCTGATTGCTCCCCAGCCGTACGGGGCCCCATGAAGCGGCCAGGAGGGAAGCACACGGTCGGGTTGGAGATAATTAGAGGTTGATACTGTATAGACATCCTCACGGTCTGCTAGAACCTATGAGCTTAGTGTTCTACCCCGGAGGAGATTACATGACATTTCCAGAAGACGGTGACCCGGAAGAGGAAGTCTCCTGGAAATGACCTGTTTCTTTTCTTTTCTTTTTCTTCTTTGTTGTTTTTCAAATAAACTGAGGTATCACACTTGTGTCTGATCTTTGTAAACGTCTAGATCACCCCCCCCCCTCCCTCCCTCCAGTGTGTGAAAGCTTGGCCTATACTCTTCCTGTGGCAGCAGAGATCTCACATAAGGATGGATCAAATGAATGGAGAGTCAATGGAGATTTCCCTTAAACAATAAGATATAATAGATGTTACGGACACTGTTACAGTGTTTTATTTGATCAGAGTCGTCAAGAGGAAAAACATAATGTAAGATACAACACACGCTCTGCTGTTGTCAGGCCGGCCAATCACGTGACTTCAAATGTGGATGTGGAGAGATGGCGTAAGGTGATCCCCGAGTCCTGAATGGTCGTGACAAAGAACGTAACAAACAGGAAGGATACGTCAGATAATGCTTCTTGTTGGGATGTATTTGTTGAGTTAGGATGCATATTTGGAAGACTAGTTTAGACGTGTCGAAAACGGTGAAGTATGCACGTGGAAAAGTGTTTCAGAGTGACCAGGAGTGACCAGGACTGTGTCAGATTGACCAGGAGTGACCAGGAGTGTGCCAGATTGACCAGGAATGACCAGGAGTGTGTCAGAGTGACCAGGAGTGTCCAGGAGTGTGTCAGAGTGACCAGGAGTGACCAGGAGTGTGTCAGAGTGACCAGGAGTGACCAGGAGTGTGTCA
This sequence comes from Oncorhynchus masou masou, assembly GCF_036934945.1. Classification (NCBI taxonomy): domain Eukaryota; kingdom Metazoa; phylum Chordata; class Actinopteri; order Salmoniformes; family Salmonidae; genus Oncorhynchus; species Oncorhynchus masou. Next base: position 2,413,284 of record NC_088219.1, read on the forward strand.
GAGTGACCAGGAGTGACCAGGAGTGTGTCAGAGTGACCAGGAGTGTCCAGGAGTGTGTCAGATTGACCAGGAATGACCAGGAGTGTGTCAGAGTGACCAGGAGTGTGTCAGGGTGACCAGGAGTGACCAGGACTGTGTCAGATTGACCAGGAATGACCAGGAGTGTGTCAGAGTGACCAGGAGTGACCAGGAGTGTGTCAGAGTGACCAGGAGTGACCAGGAGTGTGTCAGAGTGACCAGGAGTGTGTCAGAGTGATCAGGAGTGTTTCAGAGTGACCAGGAGTGACCAGGAGTGTGTCAGAGTGACCAGGAGTGACCAGGAGTGTGTCAGAGTGACCAGGAGTGTGTCAGAGTGACCAGGAGTGTGTCAGAGTGACCAGGAGTGTTTCAGAGTGACCAGGAGTGTGTCGGAGTGACCAAGAGTGACCAGGAGTGTGTCAGAGTGACCAAGAGTGACCAGGAGTGTGTCAGAGTGACCAGGAGTGACCAGGAGTGTGTCAGATTGACCAGGAGTGACCAGGAGTGTGTCAGAGTGACCAGGAGTGACCAGGAGTGTGTCAGAGTGACCAGGAATGACCAGGAGTGTGTCAGATTGACCAGGAGTGACCAGGAGTGTGTCAGAGTGACCAGGAGTGTGTCAGAGTGATCAGGAGTGTTTCAGAGTGACCGAGAGTGTGTCAGAGTGACCAGGAGTGACCAGGAGTGTGTCAGAGTGACCAGGAGTGCTCCAGAGTGACCGGGAGTGTGTCAGAGTGACCAGGAGTGTTTCAGAGTGACCAGGAGTGTGTCAGAGTGACCAGGAGTGTTTCAGAGTGGCCAGGAGTGTTTCAGAGTGACCAGGAGTGTTTCAGAGTGACCAGGAGTGTTTCAGAGTGACCAGGAGTGTTTCAGAGTGACCAGGAGTGTTTCAGAGTGACCAGGAGTGTTTCAGAGTGACCAGGAGTGGTCTTTATTCTGATTCATTGTATTTCTGAAGAACAGAGGTAGATTGCAGTAGGCCTCAAAATAATCCGTACAACACAAGTGTTTTGATCTTCAGAGCAAAGGAGTCATCTCAGGGGTGACTGCGGATGTTCAGGTTGAATATCTGTAGACACTTCCTGGTGTGGTGGGTGCCCGGCGTCTGACCCGCAGGGGTGAACGGAGAAAAATAAGAAAGTCGTTTGTTTTGTTGTTGTTGTAAAAGTCACCTCCTCCTCCTGTTGTCCTGTCTGTGTTGGTGGACCATTTCAGATTGTCTGTGATGTGTGTACGCCGAGAAACTTTAAGCTTTTTTACCTTCTCCACTGCGGCCCTGTCGATGTGGATGGGGGCGTGTTCCCTCTGCTGTCTCCTGAACAACAGCAAAGGACCTTGTGAAGATGCTGAAGCAAACAGGTACAACAGTATCTATATCCACAGTAAAACGAGTCCTATATCGACATAACCTGAAAGGCCGCTCAGCAAGGGAGAAGTCACTACTCCAAAACCCACATACAAAAAACAGACAGTTTGCAACTGCACATGGGGCCACATATCATACTTTTTGGAGAAATGTCCTCTGGTCTGATGAAACAAAAATATAACTGTTTGGCCATAATGACCATCGTTATGTTTGGAGGAAAAAGGGGGAGGCTTGCAAGCCGAAGAACACCATCCCAACCGTGAAGCACGGGGGTGGCAACATCATGTTGTGGGGTTGCTTTGCTGCAGTAGGGACTGGTGCACATCCCAAAATAGACTCCGACCTGAAGATCACTGACGTCAGGATTTTACCTGCATTTTTGTTCGACTTCCCAGTTGTTCTTAATGCGACATCGATAGAGCTCGCCGGTTTGTAGTCCTAAAACACGGAAATGAGTTACCTCTGGTTCGTTAAGCGCCATCCCTACGGGAAATATTTATGTGGAAAGAATGAGGTTTCGGAATAAATGGCGAAAGAAAGATCTGCGGAGATCTGTATACGTTTTGTTTTATGAGATAAGAGCATTCTGTTAACATTACATTCATGAAATATGAAGCCTTTGCTTTTATTTTATAATATAATTCACAAAAAAAGTGACGTTAGCTGATAAATGTATTCAATTCAAATGGTTTTATTGGCATGGGACACAAAGCAAGTGATTATCTTACTGAACTAAACGTATATAAGATATCCTAAACCTGTTTTACCACAGACCTTTTTTTATCGGCGTTTATTATTTTAAAAAAAACACGAAAAACCTTAATTTCCCCAATAGGCATTGTCCATGGTGCAGTTAGTGCCTACAAAAAAAAACACAAAAAAAACGCCATTGCTATTTTTCGCTTTTCTGTAATTATTTGATAGAATAAAATAAATAAATAAAAATAAGGGCACTTCCGTTGGCTGAAACAAAATGGCTGCCTTCCGCTGCAGAGCATATTTTACCCGCTTCGTAGCATTTTAATTAATATGCTGTCGTGTGTTTACCCGATATAGCTTAATTTGTTTCGGGATAAGGAGCAAACATGTTTAAAAAAGCAAAGAGATCTAATTTAAGACGGAGAAATGAGTCGGACGAGGACGAGAAAGAAGAAAGTCAGCCGCCATGCGGGCCTTTCGCCGAGGATATCCCGGTGCTCGATGCCGCCAACACAGACACCTTGTCCGGGGTTAACGTGGACCTGCACCACGGCAACGGGTTTCAGTCAAAGGCCGTAAAGAAGGAAAAGAAAACTCGGGATGTAGGGGGACCCCCGAAAGCCAGTTTGCTGAGCTTTGACGACGACGAAGGTAAAGTTAACGTTAGTTAGCACGAACTGATTACCGGTAACGTGAGTTAGTTAATCTAACTAGTTAGTTCACTTTCACTAGCTAACTGGTTCGTTAACTGTTTCAGCGGATATTTATCTACCTAACGTTAATAAAGTGGCCTCTTGATTCAATACTGTGATTCCCGAGCTGACCTATTGGAAGTGTTGACAATTTGACATGGTCAAAGTTTCTACCTTATGCTAGTTGGCCAAGTTAACTAATGTCAGTCACAGTAATAGCTAGCAGATTCAAGGTTGTAATCAATATAAGTTAACTAGTTAACAGCCATTGGTTGCATCCAATCTTCTCCGAATGATTGTTTCGTCGTTTACGTGGAGGTGATCTAATCTCTCTCTCTCAGACGAGGCCGAGGTGTTCAGAGTAAAGAAATCCAACCACAGCAAGAAGATCGTGAAGCAACTGAAGAAAGAATACAAGGAAGATCTGGAGAAGGTGTGCTATGTTAAACAAGAGCCCAACACCGGTAAGACATCACACCTGTATTTGTGTGTGTGCTCGCGCCCATCATATGTGTGTGTGTGTGTTAGGGATATAACATAAACCAATACACACCAGTCCCCTTGTGCCAGTTCAAATCGAGCATGTATCTGTCAGGAAATCCACTCAAACAATTTTTGTTGTTGTTGCTTAAATGTATTTTCTTAACCGACTTGCTTTGTTAATAAACTGACTTGCCTAGTCAAAACTAAATCAAATAAAATGAGTAGCCAACCAAACTTACTAACTACCTGGTACTCGGCACTCTATTGTTCCTCTAATCACTCTGACATCAATGCAAATTAATTTGAAAAAATCTAGTCAAGCACTACATGAGAGCTCATGTTGGTTTGCGCAACATTTCTATAGGCTTAAAATTGCGTGAGAAAACAGTGGTGGCCTCTATTAAAAAGAGGATGATTGCATCAGCTTTCTATAGGCTAGGCCTACTATATTTATTTCTCTCTCAACTTTGCTAATATTAAGCACATTGCTTGTTTTTGGAACAGGAGTATAGCCTACCTGGCTGGCATGAGATAAACCACAGGGAAAAGTATACATGTATATTTTCCTGCTGCCCCTGATTCGATACATGATAACGGTCCATTCTAAATCAAAACCAATGTCACACATATTATTTAGTATATGTAAAGACCAGATGAAATTGAGAATAGTCCGATGGGTGGTATTAGCCTTTCACTTGTGAATGATGCCCAGAATAAGAAACTGTCTTTTTTTTTTAGCGACTGGTTCGAATCATAGTCGCACAACTCATGTAGTCTAGTCCATAGTCCTATAAGGTTAGTATCACACCTCATGTAGTCTAGTCCATAGTACTATATGTTTTAATAAGGTTGGTATCACACCTCATGTAGCCTAGTCCATAGTCCTATAAGGTTAGTATCACACCTCATGTAGTCAGTCCATAGTCCTATATGTTTTAATAAGGTTAGTATCACACCTCATGTAGTCTAGTCCATAGTCCTATAAGGTTAGTATCACACCTCATGTAGTCTAGCCCATAGTCCTATAAGGTTAGTATCACACCTCATGTAGTCTAGTCCATAGTCCTATAAGGTTAGTATCACACCTCATGTAGTCTAGCCCATAGTCCTATAAGGTTAGTATCACACCTCATGTAGTCTAGCCCATAGTCCTATAAGGTTAGTATCACACCTCATGTAGTCTAGTCCATAGTCCTATAAGGTTAGTATCACACCTCATGTAGTCTAGTCCATAGTCCTATAAGGTTAGTATCACACCTCATGTAGTCTAGTCCATAGTCCTATAAGGTTAGTATCACACCTCATGTAGTCTAGCCCATAGTCCTATATGTTTTAATAAGGTTAGTATCACACCTCATGTAGTCTAGCCCATAGTCCTATAAGGTTAGTATCACAACTCATGTAGTCTAGTCCATAGTCCTATAAGGTTAGTATCACACCTCATGTAGTCTAGTCCATAGTCCTATAAGGTTAGTATCACACCTCATGTAGCCTAGTCCATAGTCCTATAAGGTTAGTATCACACCTCATGTAGCCTAGTCCATAGTCCTATAAGGTTAGTATCACACCTCATGTAGTCTAGTCCATAGTCCTATAAGGTTAGTATCACACCTCATGTAGTCTAGCCCATAGGCCTATAAGGTTAGTATCACACCTCATGTAGTCTAGTCCATAGTCCTATAAGGTTAGTATCACACCTCATGTAGTCTAGCCCATAGTCCTATAAGGTTAGTATCACACCTCATGTAGTCTAGTCCATAGTCCTATAAGGTTAGTATCACACCTCATGTAGTCTAGCCCATAGTCCTATAAGGTTAGTATCACACCTCATGTAGTCTAGTCCATAGTCCTATAAGGTTAGTATCACACCTCATGTAGTCTAGCCCATAGTCCTATAAGGTTAGTATCACACCTCATGTAGTCTAGTCCATAGTCCTATAACGTTAGTATCACACCTCATGTAGTCTAGTCCATAGTCCTATAAGGTTAGTATCACACCTCATGTAGTCTAGCCCATAGTCCTATATGTTTTAATAAGGTTGGTATCACACCTCATGTAGTCTAGCCCATAGTCCTATAAGGTTAGTATCACAACTCATGTAGTCTAGCCCATAGTCCTATAAGGTTAGTATCACACCTCATGTAGTCTAGTCCATAGTCCTATAAGGTTAGTATCACACCTCATGTAGTCTAGCCCATAGTCCTATAAGGTTAGTATCACACCTCATGTAGTCTAGTCCATAGTCCTATAACGTTAGTATCACACCTCATGTAGTCTAGTCCATAGTCCTATAAGGTTAGTATCACACCTCATGTAGTCTAGCCCATAGTCCTATATGTTTTAATAAGGTTGGTATCACACCTCATGTAGTCTAGCCCATAGTCCTATAAGGTTAGTATCACAACTCATGTAGTCTAGCCCATAGTCCTATAAGGTTAGTATCACACCTCATGTAGTCTAGTCCATAGTCCTATAAGGTTAGTATCACACCTCATGTAGTCTAGCCCATAGTCCTATATGTTTTAATAAGGTTAGTATCACACCTCATGTAGTCTAGCCCATAGTCCTATAAGGTTAGTATCACACCTCATGTAGTCTAGTCCATAGTCCTATAAGGTTAGTATCACACCTCATGTAGTCTAGCCCATAGTCCTATAAGGTTAGTATCACACCTCATGTAGTCTAGCCCATAGTCCTATAAGGTTAGTATCACACCTCATGTAGTCTAGTCCATAGTCCTATAAGGTTAGTATCACACCTCATGTAGTCTAGTCCATAGGCCTATATGTTTTAATAACGTTAGTATCACACCTCATGTAGTCTAGCCCATAGTCCTATAAGGTTAGTATCACACCTCATGTAGTCTAGCCCATAGTCCTATATGTTTTAATAAGGTTGGTATCACACCTCATGTAGTCTAGCCCATAGTCCTATAAGGTTAGTATCACACCTCATGTAGTCTAGCCCATAGTCCTATAAGGTTAGTATCACACCTCATGTAGTCTAGTCCATAGTCCTATAAGGTTAGTATCACACCTCATGTAGTCTAGTCCATAGTCCTATATGTTCTAATAAGGTTAGTATCACACCTCATGTAGTCTCGTCCATAGTCCTATAAGGTTAGTATCACACCTCATGTAGTCTCGTCCATGGTCCTATAAGGTTAGTATCACACCTCATGTAGTCTAGACCATAGTCCTATAAGGTTAGTATCACACCTCATGTAGTCTCGTCCATGGTCCTATAAGGTTAGTATCACACCTCATGTAGTCTAGACCATAGTCCTATAAGGTTAGTATCACACCTCATGTAGTCTAGACCATAGTCCTATAAGGTTAGTATCACACCTCATGTAGTCTAGTCCATAGTCCTATAAGGTTAGTATCACACCTCATGTAGTCTAGCCCATAGTCCTATATGTTTTAATAAGGTTGGTATCACACCTCATGTAGTCTAGTCCATAGTCCTATAAGGTTAGTATCACACCTCATGTAGTCTAGCCCATAGTCCTATATGTTTTAATAAGGTTAGTATCACACCTCATGTAGTCTAGTCCATAGTCCTATAAGGTTAGTATCACACCTCATGTAGTCTAGTCCATAGTCCTATAAGGTTAGTATCACACCTCATGTAGTCTAGTCCATAGTCCTATAAGGTTAGTATCACACCTCATGTAGTCTAGCCCATAGGCCTATATGTTTTAATAAGGTTAGTATCACACCTCATGTAGTCTAGCCCATAGTCCTATAAGGTTAGTATCACACCTCATGTAGTCTAGTCCATAGTCCTATAAGGTTAGTATCACACCTCATGTAGTCTAGTCCATAGTCCTATAAGGTTAGTATCACACCTCATGTAGTCTAGTCCATAGTCCTATGTGTTTTAATAAGGTTAGTATCATACCTCATGTAGTCTAGTCCATAGTCCTTTAAGGTTAGTGTCACACCTCATGTAGTCTAGTCCATAGTCCTATAAGGTTGGTATCACACCTCATGTAGTCTAGTCCATAGTCCTATAAGGTTAGTATCACACCTCATGTAGTCTAGCCCATAGTCCTATAAGGTTAGTATCACACCTCATGTAGTCTAGTCCATAGTCCTATAAGGTTAGTATCACACCTCATGTAGTCTAGTCCATAGTCCTATATGTTTTAATAAGGTTAGTATCACACCTCATGTAGTCTAGCCCATAGTCCTATAAGGTTAGTATCACACCTCATGTAGTCTAGTCCATAGTCCTATAAGGTTAGTATCACACCTCATGTAGTCTAGTCCATAGTCCTATAAGGTTAGTATCACACCTCATGTAGTCTAGTCCATAGTCCTATAAGGTTAGTATCACACCTCATGTAGTCTAGTCCATAGTCCTATAAGGTTAATATCACACCTCATGTAGTCTAGCCCATAGTCCTATAAGGTTAGTATCACACCTCATGTAGTCTAGCCCATAGTCCTATAAGGTTAGTATCACACCTCATGTAGTCTAGCCCATAGTCCTATATGTTTTAATAAGGTTAGTATCACACCTCATGTAGTCTAGCCCATAGTCCTATAAGGTTAGTATCACAACTCATGTAGTCTAGTCCATAGTCCTATAAGGTTAGTATCACACCTCATGTAGTCTAGCCCATAGTCCTATAAGGTTAGTATCACACCTCATGTAGTCTAGCCCATAGTCCTATATGTTTTAATAAGGTTAGTATCACACCTCATGTAGTCTAGCCCATAGTCCTATAAGGTTAGTATCACAACTCATGTAGTCTAGCCCATAGTCCTATAAGGTTAGTATCACAACTCATGTAGTCTAGTCCATAGTCCTATATGTTTTAATAAGGTTAGTATCACACCTCATGTAGTTTAGTCCATAGTCCTATAAGGTTAGTATCACAACTCATGTAGTCTAGTCCATAGTCCTATAAGGTTAGTATCACACCTCATGTAGTCTAGTCCATAGTCCTATAAGGTTAGTATCACACCTCATGTAGTCTAGCCCATAGTCCTATATGTTTTAATAAGGTTAGTATCACACCTCATGTAGTCTAGCCCATAGTCCTATAAGGTTAGTATCACACCTCATGTAGTCTAGTCCATAGTCCTATAAGGTTAGTATCACACCTCATGTAGTCTAGCCCATAGTCCTATATGTTTTAATAAGGTTAGTATCACACCTCATGTAGTCTAGCCCATAGTCCTATAAGGTTAGTATCACACCTCATGTAGTCTAGCCCATAGTCCTATAAGGTTAGTATCACACCTCATGTAGTCTAGTCCATAGTCCTATATGTTTTAATAAGGTTAGTATCACACCTCATGTAGTCTAGCCCATAGTCCTATAAGGTTAGTATCACACCTCATGTAGTCTAGCCCATAGTCCTATATGTTTTAATAAGGTTAGTATCACACCTCATGTAGTCTAGCCCATAGTCCTATAAGGTTAGTATCACACCTCATGTAGTCTAGTCCATAGTCCTATAAGGTTAGTATCACACCTCATGTAGTCTAGCCCATAGTCCTATAAGGTTAGTATCACACCTCATGTAGTCTAGTCCATAGTCCTATAAGGTTAGTATCACACCTCATGTAGTCTAGCCCATAGTCCTATAAGGTTAGTATCACACCTCATGTAGTCTAGTCCATAGTCCTATATGTTTTAATAAGGTTAGTATCAAACCTCATGTAGCCTAGCCCATAGTCCTATAAGGTTAGTATCACACCTCATGTAGTCTAGCCCATAGTCCTATAAGGTTAGTATCACACCTCATGTAGTCTAGTCCATAGTCCTATATGTTTTAATAAGGTTAGTATCAAACCTCATGTAGCCTAGCCCATAGTCCAATAAGGTTAGTATCACACCTCATGTAGTCTAGTCCATAGTCCTATATGTTTTAATAAGGTTAGTATCACACCTCATGTAGTCTAGTCCATAGTCCTATAAGGTTAGTATCACACCTCATGTAGTCTAGCCCATAGTCCTATAAGGTTAGTATCACACCTCATGTAGTCTAGCCCATAGTCCTATATGTTTTAATAAGGTTAGTATCACACCTCATGTAGTCTAGTCCATAGTCCTATAATGTTAGTATCACACCTCATGTAGTCTAGTCCATAGTCCTATAAGGTTAATATCACACCTCATGTAGTCTAGCCCATAGTCCTATAAGGTTAGTATCACACCTCATGTAGTCTAGTCCATAGTCCTATAAGGTTAGTATCACACCTCATGTAGTCTAGCCCATAGTCCTATAAGGTTAGTGTCACACCTCATGTAGTCTAGCCCATAGTCCTATATGTTTTAATAAGGTTAGTATCACACCTCATGTAGTCTAGTCCATAGTCCTATAAGGTTAGTATCACACCTCATGTAGTCTAGTCCATAGTCCTATAAGGTTAGTATCACACCTCATGTAGTCTAGCCCATAGTCCTATAAGGTTAGTATCACACCTCATGTAGTCTAGTCCATAGTCCTATAATGTTAGTATCACACCTCATGTAGTCTAGTCCATAGTCCTATAAGGTTAGTATCACACCTCATGTAGTCTAGCCCATAGTCCTATAAGGTTAGTATCACACCTCATGTAGTCTAGCCCATAGTCCTATAAGGTTAATATCACACCTCATGTAGTCTAGCCCATAGTCCTATAAGGTTAGTATCACACCTCATGTAGTCTAGCCCATAGTCCTATAAGGTTAGTATCACACCTCATGTAGTCTAGCCCATAGTCCTATAAGGTTAGTATCACACCTCATGTAGTCTAGCCCATAGTCCTATATGTTTTAATAAGGTTAGTATCACACCTCATGTAGTCTAGTCCATAGTCCTATAAGGTTAGTATCACACCTCATGTAGTCTAGTCCATAGTCCTATATGTTTTAATAAGGTTAGTATCACACCTCATGTAGTCTAGTCCATAGTCCTATAAGGTTAGTATAACACCTCATGTAGTCTAGTCCATAGTCCTATAAGGTTAGTATCACACCTCATGTAGTCTAGCCCATAGGCCTATAAGGTTAGTATCACACCTCATGTAGTCTAGTCCATAGTCCTATAAGGTTAGTATCACACCTCATGTAGTCTAGTCCATAGTCCTATAATGTTAGTATCACACCTCATGTAGTCTAGTCCATAGTCCTATAAGGTTAATATCACACCTCATGTAGTCTAGCCCATAGTCCTATAAGGTTAGTATCACACCTCATGTAGTCTAGTCCATAGGCCTATATGTTTTAATAAGGTTAGTATCACACCTCATGTAGTCTAGTCCATAGTCCTATAAGGTTAGTATCACACCTCATGTAGTCTAGTCCATAGGCCTATAAGGTTAGTATCACACCTCATGTAGTCTAGTCCATAGGCCTATATGTTTTAATAAGGTTAGTATCACACCTCATGTAGTCTAGCCCATAGTCCTATAAGGTTAGTATCACACCTCATGTAGTCTAGCCCATAGTCCTATAAGGTTAGTATCACACCTCATGTAGTCTAGTCCATAGTCCTATAAGGTTAGTATCACACCTCATGTAGTCTAGTCCATAGGCCTATAAGGTTAGTATCACACCTCATGTAGTCTAGTCCATAGGCCTATATGTTTTAATAAGGTTAGTATCACACCTCATGTAGTCTAGTCCATAGGCCTATAAGGTTAGTATCACACCTCATGTAGTCTAGTCCATAGGCCTATATGTTTTAATAAGGTTGGTATCACACCTCATGTAGTCTAGCCCATAGTCCTATATGTTTTAATAAGGTTAGTATCACACCTCATACAGCCTGTGCAAAACAAACAAAGCAGAGCTTCATGCCTTTTCAAGCGACTTTTTTTTTCAACTCATTCGTCTCATCATGCTGCCTTAATGTATTAAAAATCTAAACATGTAGCCCAACGTTTATAGAACCACTAAAGTTACACTAATAACTCTAAATTAAGCATTTAGGAGGACCTGTCTCTGCTCAACACAGAGTAGTATGCCAGTTACGCGTAACTGAGAATTTTTTTGATTTTGTATTTTATTTAGCTTTGTTCAATTGTGTTTATTCATACGATAAAATAATGCCACAGAATTATAAGCAAATCTGTGTGTTGCCATGCAGTGTGTATTAATGTATATGTGTTAACATGCTGTGTGTGTGTGTCTGTGTGTGTGTGTGTCCCCCTCTCCTCTCCAGACGTGTGGCCCCAGCCCCTGGCCTCCATTAAAGAGGAGCCTGCCAGCAGGGCGGGCAGTGAGCAAGGAGAGGAGGAGATGGAAGTGGACAGTACTGATGAACAGGAGCCTAAGGCACAGAGCCTCGCCTCCAAGACTCCCACGACAACTGCAGCCGGAGCCTTCTCAAACACCAGCACCTTGTCGACGCTCAGCACCCTGCGTCCAGGTAATGGAGACGCTTTCCTGAACTACTCGCTTTGGGCTCCGGTCGACAGGTGACTGCAGTCCGTCGACAGTTGTAATAGTTTGAGGCAAAGACCAGCCTTTTTTCAAACACCAGGACCCGACGACCAGTTGATGGTGGAGATTTCCCAAATTAAACCCTGTTCCCTCTATCAGGGGAGGATACCTAGTCAGTTCTACGACTGAATGGCTTCCACTGAAATGTGTCTATCGCATTTACCCCTCTGAGTCAGAGAGGTTCGTGAGGGGGGCTGCCTTAATCGACACCCACGGCACCCAGGGAACTGCCTTGTTCTCGGGGGCAGAACGACAGATTTTTACCTTGTCAGCTCGGGGATTCTATCCAGCAACCTATAAGTTACTGCCCCTCCACTCTTACCACTAGGCTACCCTGCCACCTCTACACTCTAACCACTAGGCTACCCTGCCGCCCCTCCACTCTTACCACTAGGCTACCCTGCCACCTCTACACTCTAACCACTAGGCTACCCTGCCACCTCTACACTCTAACCACTAGGCTCCCCTGCCGCCTCTACACTCTAACCACTAGGCTCCCTGCCACCTCTACACTCTAACCACTAGGCTACCTGCCACCTCTACACTCTAACCACTAGGCTACCTGCCACCTCTACACTCTAACCACTAGGCTACCTGCCGCCTCTACACTCTAACCACTAGGCTACCTGCCGCCTCTACACTCTAACCACTAGGCTACCTGCCGCCTCTACACTCTAACCACTAGGCTACCTGCCGCCTCCACTCTAACCACTAGGCTACCTGCCGCCTTTACACTAACCACTAGGCTACCTGCCTCCCCTCCACTCTAACCACCAAGCTACCTGGCGATAGTGGTGCACTATCAGGCTACATTAACGCGTTCAGGTAGAGAAGTGTTTCTCAGCCTTAGTAGAGGCTGACACGTTGAGCTATGGTAATTTTTCCTCGCTGGGGACTGCTTCCTCTCAACTGTCCAACTGAGAACCGGAGTAATCAGTTATCTCATCGCTGACTTTTTAAAGATGACGTGAAATGCTCAAATCAACCAACAACGTTTTTTCTAACATCAATGTTAGGTCACCTTGTAGTGCTGAGCAATTAGAGCTTTATGAGGTCGGTTTTGGTTGGAATTAATTAACAGAAATGATCACCGTTTTCTTTAAAAAAAATTTTTTACAATTATAATTCATTTTACCGATACAAAAAGATCCCTGTGGAACATCATCTGTCTGCGTTTATTATAATTGTACCGAAATGTCCGGTTTCCATCACAGTTGTCGTGATGTGCATAAAAACTATGGATGGAATATAGATATATAGATATATCTATATATAGATATAGATAGATAGATAGATATATAGATAGAGATAGATATATAGAGAGAGATATAGATATAGATATATACCGTTGTGTGTATATATAGATGGATGAAAACTGCTCCTTGCTCGGCAGAAGACGGCAAACTCAAACAAACGTTGAAAAAAATGACCTAGTTTGTGTGTGAACAGAACGATGTAACTAGCCCCCCTCCCCACCACCAAAATAAACCACAAGGGGGTTTTGGCCTTTTTGGGTGAATTCAAACTTCTTCAATATGTGGCCTTTTGGATTGGAAATAAATAAATCTGTTCCCAAAATGCTCTTTTGAGCCAATGAGGATGTTGAAGTAGACGACCCACCAATGACAAGAGAGACCCGCATTCCGTAGGGTGTTAATGTCCCAACCTGGTAAAAACCCCACTGCCATCACGCCAACTCCTTCATGTGTCTTAACACGTTTAATCTTACTGACCTCTGACCTGTCCCCCTGTCTTAACACGTTTAATCTTACTGACCTCTGACCTGTCCCCCTGTCTTAACATGTTTAATCTTACTGACTCCTGACCTTTGACCTGTCCCCCTGTCTGAACATGTTTAATCTTACTGACCTCTGACCTGTCCCCCTGTCTTAACATGTTTAATCTTACTGACTCCTGACCTTTGACCTGTCCCCCTGTCTTAACATGTTTAATCTTACTGACCTCTGACCTGTCCCCCTGTCTTAACATGTTTAATCTTACTGACTCCTGACCTCTGACCAGTCCTACTGTCTCAACATGTTTAATCTTGCTGACCTTTGACCTGTCCCCCTGTCTTAACATGTTTAATCTTACTGACCTCTGACCTGTCCCCCTGTCTTAACATGTTTAATCTTACTGACTCCTGACCTCTGACCTGTCCTCCTGTCTCAACACGGTTGCCATGACGATAAGTAACGAGCAGCTGACACGATACTGGATTTCTTCACCTTTTTAATCTTACTGACCTTTGTCCTCTGACCTCTGTCCTGTCCAGGTGAGATCCCGGACGCTGCTTTCATCCACGCGGCAAGGAAGCGTCGACAGATGGCGAGGGAGCTAGGCGGCGACGCCCCCCTGGTGGAGACGGACACGCCCAAGAAGCGTCTGGTCCGAGAGGAGGAAGAGGAGGGAGATGGGAGCGACGACGAAGACGAAGACGAGAAGAGGATCAGCTTCAGTGGAGTCAAGAACAAGAGCCAGAGGACCAGGATAGCAGAGGAGATAGGTTAGTTACATTTACACTGAGTATATCAAACATTAGGACAGCTTACCAATATCGAGTTACACCTCTCCTTGTGCCCCCACAACAACCTCATTTTGTCAGGGCATGGACTCTACAAGGTGTTGAAAGTGTTCCACAGGGATGCTGGTCCATGTTGACTCATGTTTCCCATAGTTGTGTCAAGTTGGCTGGATGTCCTTTGGGTGGTGGACCATTCTTGATTTAAAAATACAAAAAAAAACAGGACACTACTACTACTACTACCAATATACTACTACCAATATACTACTATTACTATCACTACTGGTAGACTGACCCAGAAAGACTCACAGCTGTAATCGCTGCCAAAGGTGATTCTAACATGTATTGACTCAAGGATGTGTGAGATGTAGTTTTCAAACATTTCTAATAACAGCTTTTCACTTTGTTATTGTGATGTCATTATGGGGCATTGTGATGTCATTATGGGGCATTGTGATGTCATTATGGGAGAGATTTTTGTGTTTTATTTTTTAAGCTGTATCACAACAAAATGTGGAATAAGTCAATGGAATGAATACATTCTGGAGGCTCTGTAACCCCATCCCCCACCCTCTCCCTCTCCTCCCTTTCTCCTCTACCAGGTATAGAGGGGAGTGATGACGAGGCGTTGGATACTGGAGGTCAGGATGAGGAGGTGTCACGCTGGGAACAGGAGCAGATACGCAAAGGGATCAGCATCCCCCAGGTAACTAACACACACACACACACACACACACACACACACACACACACACACACACACACACACACACACACATCCCCCCCCCCCCCATGTAACACCAACATCCCCCAGGTAACACACAGGCATCCCCCCCCCCCCCCCAGGTAACACACACCAACATTCCCCCCCAGGTAACACACACCAGCATCCCTCCCCCAGGTAACACACACCAGCATCCCTCCCCCAGGTAACACACACCAGCATCCCCCCAGGTAACACCGTAGATATGATGATGTTGTTGTGTAGGTCCAGTCCTGCCAGCCAGATGACAACGGTAGCGTGTACTACCACCACAGCAGCAGCTACGACCCCCAGCAGCCCTACAGCTCTACCTACAGCCTGCCCTACTCCTACAGCAGCAAGCCTGAGGGTTGCACACTGGTCTACAGTGCCCCTGGCGGTGACCTCTCACCTGTCACTACTGACCTGGTCAAGACACGCCTCAGAGACAGGTACCTGACCGATCCAGTACACTACTGACCCTAACGGTGACCTGTCACTACTGACCCTAACGGTGACCTCTCACTACTGACCTGGGGAAGACATTGTGCCTTTGGAAAGACTTCAGCCACTTCACTTTTAACCACATTTTGTTAAGTTACAGCCTGTATTATTATTATTAATTAATTATTACTTCTTCTAAATTAAGTAGTTTTTTCCCCTCATCAATTGCCACAGAATACCCCATAAAGACTGTTCTATAAATAAAAAAAACAGGGATAAAAAGCATTTACATCGGTAGTCAGACCCTTTACTCAGTACTTTGTTGAAGCACCTTTGGCAGCGATTACAGCCTCCAGTCTTCTTGGGTGTGATTCTATAAGCTTGGCACACCTGTATTTGGCGAGTTTCTCCCATTCTTCTCTGCTGATCCTCTCAAGCTCTGTCAGGTTGGATGGGGAATGTCACTACACAGCTATTTTCAGGTCTCTCCAGAGATGTTCGATTGGGTTCAAGTCCGGGTTCTGGCTGGGCCACTCAAGAACATTCAGAGACTTGTCCCGAAGCCACTCCTGCGTTCCCTCGATCCTGACTTGTCTCTCAGTCCCTGCTGCTGATAAACATCCCCACAACATGATGCTGCCACCACCATGCTTCACCGTAGGGATGGTGCCAGGCTTCCTCCAGATGTCGTTTGACATTCAGGCCAAATAGATCAATCTAGGTTTCATCAGACCAGAAAATCTTGTTTCTCATGGTCTTGAGGTGCCTTTTGGCAAACTCCAAGCGGGCTGTCATGGAAGCCACTTCTCAGTATATGTCTGGCCACTCTACCATAAAGGCCTGATTGGCGGAGGGCTGCAGAGATGCTTGTCCTTCTGGAAGGTTCTCCCGTCTCCACAGAGTAACTCTGGAGCTCTGTCAGTGACCATTGGGTTCTTGGTCACCTCCCTGTCCAAGGCCCTTCTCCCCTGATTGCTCAGTTTGGCCGGGTGGCCAGCTTTAGAGTCTTGGTGGTTCCAAACTTCCATGTAAGAATGATGGAGGGCACTGTGTTCTTGGGGACCTTCAATGCTCCAGACATTTTTTTGGTTCCCTTCCCCAGATCTGTGCCTCAACACAATCCTGTCTCTGAGCTGTACGGACAATTCCTCCGACCTCATGGATTGGTTTTTGCTCTGATGTGCACGGTCAGTTGTGGGACCTCATATAGACAGGTGTGTGCCTTTCCAAATCATGTCCAGTCAATTGAATTTACCACAGGTGGACTCCAATCAAGTTGTAGAAACATCTCAAGGATGATCAATGGAAACAGGATGCACCTGAGCTCAATGTCCAGTCTCTTAGCAAAGGGTCTGAATACTTATGTAAATACGTTTATTAAATATGTAAATATGTGTTTCTGGTATTTTATTTTTTGAAACCTTTTTTTGTTATGGGCTATTGTGTGTAGATTGAGGGATTTAAAAAATATATATATTTATGTTTCTAATTAGGCTGTAACTTAACAAAATGTACCTGCCAGATCCAGATCTCTACTCCAGCGGTTCTCTGCTCGTGGGTCGCGACCCAAATTAGGTTTTGAATGAGTCTCGAGTGTCTGAATTAAGTCAAATAAAAAATATTATTATTTAAAAAAAATATATACTCCAGTCTTGAAGTTACACGACTTTCTACCAGGTAGAAATTAAAATGGTAATAAAATTAATTTAAATAATGCCATCTGAACTATTTTTCTTCTAATCATGTTATTAGCAGCGCTATTTAGTGTATTTGGTGGATTAGCATTCAGCGAAAGCTTAGCATTCGTCACGAACATGAGTCAAATTGAATTATAGACGACGGAAAGGTGGGACCGTTTCCTCCTTTTCATATAATTGGAACATTTAGTAAGAATATAAAGTTGTTTTTCCGTAGTGTCTTTTGGTCAGTCCTGTATTCTGCTCCAGTGCTGATAAAAGCTGGTTTTGTAGTTAGCCTGATCACAGCTCTGTCGACCAATAGAATGCCCCCTCAGTTGTTAGACCCACTGTAATCCTTTGTGGGTTAATTTCACAGCAGTCTCTCTCTCTCTCTCTCTCTGTCTCTGTCTCTGTCTCTGTCTCTCTGTCTGTCTCTGTCTCTCTCTCTGTCTGTCTCTGTCTGTCTGTCTCTGTCTGTCTCTCTGTCTGTCTCTCTGTCTGTCTCTGTCTGTCTCTGTCTCTGTCTGTCTCTGTCTGTCTCTGTCTGTCTCTGTCTGTCTCTGTCTGTCTCTGTCTGTCTCTGTCTGTCTCTGTCTGTCTCTGTCTGTCTCTGTCTGTCTCTG
Organism: Oncorhynchus masou masou; assembly: GCF_036934945.1. Taxonomy (NCBI): domain Eukaryota; kingdom Metazoa; phylum Chordata; class Actinopteri; order Salmoniformes; family Salmonidae; genus Oncorhynchus; species Oncorhynchus masou. Next base: position 2,431,000 of record NC_088219.1, read on the forward strand.
TCTGTCTCTGTCTGTCTCTGTCTGTCTCTGTCTGTCTCTGTCTGTCTCTGTCTCTCTCTGTCTCTCTCTGTCTCTCTCTGTCTCTCTCTGTCTCTCTCTGTCTCTCTCTGTCTCTCTCTGTCTCTCTCTGTCTCTCTCTGTCTCTCTCTGTCTCTCTCTGTCTCTCTCTGTCTCTCTCTGTCTCTGTCTCTCTCTCTCTGTCTCTCTGTCTCTCTCTCTCTGTCTCTCTGTCTCTCTGTCTGTCTCTCTGTCTCTCTGTCTGTCTCTCTCTCTCTGTCTCTCTCTCTCTCTGTCTCTCTGTCTCTCTGTCTCTCTGTCTCTCTCTCTCTCTCTCTCTCTGTCTCTCTGTCTTTGTCTCTCTCTCTCTCTCTCTCTCGTCTGTTAAGGCTCAGATCCACTCAACTCACCCGGTCTCGTGTGCCTTTTTTTCTCTCTCTAGGCTGAGCCAGATGCGTGTGGGGCATGATGCTAATGCTAAACGCTACGATCAGATCCAGGAAGAACTCGAGGCTGCTCAGAACACCATTCGCCGGCTCGAGGGTTCATCCAATGACGACGCAGAACAGTATAAATTCTTGCAAGAGATGCGAGGGTATGTTCGAGACTTGCTTGAGTGTTTCGGTGAAAAGGTAAGGGAGAAATTCTCTGCCTCTCTTCTTCGTTTTATGTTTTTTTTTTCTCTCTTTCGTTGTGGGTTAAAATAAAAAACATTTTTTTAAATTAGTAACATAACAAATTTGATATGAACTTTGATGTAAAAAAAAAAAAAGAGTTAATATCTGCTTTAAATGAGATGCCTTTTTTTTTAAATGTTTTATTTTTTAATTTAGAGCAATGTATTTGTTGCAGTATACTTCCACTTGGTGATCTTTAACTGAATGTCTTTGATACTCATAGTGAGTGTCTGTATTACTATTAACTGCAACAATATCTATCATAAACTATAACGTTTTATTTAATCTTAACGTCTGACTGGTGTTAGTTCTACAGCAGGTGTTTTCTAGGTGTGACTCCAGAGAGGGAAGGAGGAGTCTCGATGAACCTTCTAGCTAAACTGACCATCAGCTTCTCTCTCTCTCCTAACACTCACTTCCTCCTTCAGCTCTTCCTTAGTGGCATGATGGTCAATGGAGTCTCTTTGGTGTGGGGGGCTGAGGGCATTGTGATTTTTAAAACTCACTCGACTGCGCAGTTCAAACCGTTTAGTGAAGGAAACCTGAAATATGATGTTGGACATGGTCCCGTTTTTATAGATTTAGAATGAACAGACGAAACACCTCCGATTTGAAAAATAAACCACAACATTTAACTTTGACTGATATTCCTGTCCATATTCACACCTCTCACCACAATTGGACGTGTCACCTGTCAGTCAAGCGTCTCTCCCGGGCCCTTGCACCAATGAGGTCTCCCGGTGACCCGGCGGTCGGTCAGCCTGAGCAGGGCGTGTTCCGTGTGGAGGTCAGAGGTGACGTTTGGGCGTGTATGTTTCAGGTTCCCACCGTGGCGGAGCTGGAGGGCAACATGCACCAGTTACTAAGGCAACGGGCCTGTCGGCTGGTCCAGCGGCGCCAGGATGATATTAAAGATGAATCGGCGGAGTTTGCAAGCCTTTCAAGTCAGTCCATCTTGAAGGTTTTTATTATTTACTTGAAAGGCCTCGTTGGTTCTCTCTCTGTGTGTGCGTGCGTGTGTGTGTGTGTGTGTACGTGCGAAGCCCCCCCCTCTTATTTTCCTTAAGTGTTAACCCCCAAACCCTTCTCATGTCTTCCTGTGTCTCCCTGTCTCTCTCTCTCTCTCCCCCGGGGTGTGTGTGTCTCTCTCTCTCTTTCCCCCCCCGGGTGTGTGTGTCTCTGTCTATCTCTCTCTCTCTCTCTCCCCCCGGGGTGAGTGTGTCTCGCTCTCTCTCTTTCCCCCCCGGGTGTGTGTGTCTCTCGCTCTCTCTCTTTCTCTCTCTCCCCCCGGGTGTGTGTCTCGCTCTCTCTCTTTCTCTCTCTCCCCCGGGTGTGTGTCTCGCTCTCTCTCTTTCTCTCCCCCCAGGTGTGTGTCTCTCTCTCTCTCTTTCTCTCCCCCCAGGTGTGTGTCTCTCTCTCTCTCTCCCCCAAGGTGTGTGTCTCACTCTCTCTCTTTCCCCCGGGTGTGTGTCTCTCTCTCTCTCGCGCTCTCTCTCCCCCCGGGTGTGTGTGTGTGTCTCTCTCTCACGCGCTCCCTCTCCGCCCGGGTGTGTGTGTCTCGCTCTCTCTCTTTCCCCCCCCCCGGGTGTGTGTGTCTCGCTCTCTCTCGCGCTCTCTCTCTCCCCCCGGGTGTGTGTGTGTGTCTCTCTCTCCCGCGCTCCCTCTCCCCCCGGGTGTGTGTGTCTCGCTCTCTCTCTCCCCCCGGGTGTGTGTGTGTGTGTGTGTCTGTCTCTCTGTCTCTCTCTCCCCCCCCCGGTGTGTGTCTCGCTCTCTCTCCCCCCGGGTGTGTGTGTCTCTCTGTGTCTCTCTGTGTCTCTCTCTGTCTTTCTCTCCCCCCCCCGGGTGTGTGTGGTGAGAGAGGGAGACGTGAGCTTTGTTCCGAGTCCTGACCGCACAGTGTGCTGTGTGACGCTGTTTCAGCTCCTCCATCTGTTGTGTCTCAGCTGACTGTTACAGACAGAGCCACACAGACGGTCTGTCTGTAGTTGTCCGCAGTCCTGTTATATCACTGACCGAAAAAGACTATGACCGCAATGTCAGTGAGATTCAGACCGGTCCTAAAGTGAATGCTAATTAATAGGATGGTGCTTGCCACAGACGGACAGGTAAGTGTGTTGAGTGGATTCAAGACAGTTCTGTGTCTCAGTGATGGTCCAAGCAGAACAACAATGCCATTACGACAGTAGACCGGGACAGTGAATGTTTCTGCATTGTGACAGTGGACCAGGACAGTGGACCAGGACAGTGGACCAGGACAGTGGACCAGGACAGTGGACCAGGACAGTGGACCAGGACAGTGGACCAGGACAGTAAATGTTTCTGCATTGTGACATTAGACCAGGACAGTAAATGTTTCTGCATTGTGACATTAGACCAGGACAGTGGACCAGGACAGTGGACCAGGACAGTGGACCAGGACAGTGGACCAGGACAGTGGATGTTTCTGCATTGTGACATTAGACCAGGACAGTGGACCAGGACAGTGGATGTTTCTGCATTGTGACATTAGACCAGGACAGTGGACCAGGACAGTGGACCAGGACAGTGGATGTTTCTGCATTGTGACAGTGGACCAGGACAGTGGACCAGGACAGTGGACCAGGACAGTGGACCAGGACAGTGGACCAGGACAGTAAATGTTTCTGCATTGTGACATTAGACCAGGACAGTAAATGTTTCTGCATTGTGACATTAGACCAGGACAGTGGACCAGGACAGTGGACCAGGACAGTGGACCAGGACAGTGGACCAGGACAGTGGATGTTTCTGCATTGTGACATTAGACCAGGACAGTGGACCAGGACAGTGGATGTTTCTGCATTGTGACATTAGACCAGGACAGTGGACCAGGACAGTGGACCAGGACAGTGGACCAGGACAGTGGACCAGGACAGTGGACCAGGACAGTGGATGTTTCTGCATTGTGACAGTGGACCAGGACAGTGGACCAGGACAGTAAATGTTTCTGCATTGTGACAGTGGACCAGGACAGTGGACCAGGACAGTAAATGTTTCTGCATTGTGACATTAGACCAGGACAGTGGATGTTTCTGCATTGTGACAGTGGACCAGGACAGTGGACCAGGACAGTGGACCAGGACAGTGGACCAGGACAGTAAATGTTTCTGCATTGTGACAGTGGACCAGGACAGTGGACCAGGACAGTGGACCAGGACAGTGGACCAGGACAGTAAATGTTTCTGCATTGTGACAGTGGACCAGGACAGTGGACCAGGACAGTAGACCAGGACAGTGAATGTTTCTGCATTGTGACAGTGGACCGGGACAGTGGACCGGGACAGTGGACCGGGACAGTGGACCAGGACAGTGAATGTTTCTGCATTGTGACAGTGGACCAGGACAGTGGACCGGGACAGTGGACCAGGACAGTGGACCAGGACAGTGAATGTTTCTGCATTGTGACAGTGGACCAGGACAGTGGACCAGGACAGTGAATGTTTCTGCATTGTGACAGTGGACCAGGACAGTGGACCGGGACAGTAAATGTTTCTGCATTGACAGTGGACCGGGACAGTGGACCGGGACAGTGGACCGGGACAGTGAATGTTTCTGCATTGTGACAGTGGACCGGGACAGTGGACCAGGACAGTAGACCAGGACAGTGAATGTTTCTGCATTGTGACAGTGGGCCGGGACAGTGGGGCGGGACAGTGGACCGGGACAGTGGAGGGGTTTAGATTCGTCGGTTTGGCTGCTAATTATCAACACGACTCATTTATAAATAAAGCACTGTTGCGGTTCCTGGTGTCAAATGCAGAAATGGCTTTTCATGAAAAATGTATTGCATATTTATTTAGTCAGTACAAAGTGTGTGTTGGCTAGTTCAGTCAGATGAATGATTTGTAGGCTTAGAGGTGGGGGCGTTGTCTAGAATTTGAGCCAGGTGGAGGTGGGGGCGTTGTCTAGAATTTGAGCCGGGTGGGGGCGTTGTCTAGAATTTGAGCCGGGTGGAGGTGGGGGCGTAGTCTAGAATTTGAGCCGGGTGGGGGCGTTGTCTAGAATTTGAGCCGGGTGGGGGCGTTGTCTAGAATTTGAGCCGGGTGGGGCGTTGTCTAGAATTTGAGCCGGGTGGGGCGTTGTCTAGAATTTGAGCCGGGTGGGGGGGGCGTTGTCTAGAATTTGAGCCGGGTGGGGGGGGCGTTGTCTAGAATTTGAGCCGGGTGGGGGCGTTGTCTAGAATTTGAGCCGGGTGGGGGCGTTGTCTAGAATTTGAGCCGGGTGGGGGCGTTGTCTAGAATTTGAGCCGGGTGGGGGCGTAGTCTAGAATTTGAGCCGGGTGGGGGGGGCGTAGTCTAGATTTGAGCCGGGTGGGGGGGAGGGGATCTCTGTCCCGTCCTCAGGTCTCTAACCTTTCACCTGTCTCTTCCAGGTAAGGCTGTGATGGCTCCGAACCTCATGTCTGTTGACTCGTTTGGGAGAGACAGGACAGTCTATCAGGAGCACGCCAGACAGAGAAGGATCGCTGAACGGGAAGCCAGACGGTACGATGCTACGTTAAATATGAATATTCAGTCAGTTTAAACGTTTGTTTTTATTTTATTTCACCTTCACATTAACCAGGTCGTTAAGTTGAGAACAAGTTCTCATTTACAACTGTGACCTGGCCAACATAAAGCAAAGCAGTTCGACACAAACAACACAGAGTTACACATGGAGTAAAACAAACATAGTCAATAATACAGTAGAGAAAAATAGTCTATATACAATGCGTGCAAATGGCGTGAGGAGGTAAGGCAATAAATAGTTTCGCTACTATGGTCTATGTTGAGGTGAGGGCTTTCTATCAGGTTCCAGATGGGAGCATTGCAGAGCTGGAGACACGAGGGTACCACCCTGAGCTGACGCTCTAATCCCAAATGGTACCCTATTCCCTAGATAGTGCCCTACTTTAGACCAGGGCACTATGGCACCCTATTCCCTATATAGTGCACTACTTTAGACCAGACTCCTATGGCACCCTATTCCCTATATAGTCCACTACTTTAGACCAGAGCCCTATGGCACCATATTCCCTATATAGTGCACTACTTTAGACCAGGGCCCTATGGCACCCTATTCCCTATATAGTCCACTACTTTAGACCAGGGCCCTATGGCACCCTATTCCCTATATAGTGCACTACTTTAGACCAGGGCCCTATGGCACCCTAGTCCCTACATAGTGCACTACTTTAGACCAGGGCCCTATGGCACCCTATTCCCTATATAGTGCACTACTTTAGACCAGGGCCCTATGGCACCCTATTCCCTATATAGTCCACTACTTTAGACCAGGGCCCTATGGCACCCTATTCCCTATATAGTGCACTACTTTAGACCAGGGCCCTATGGCACCCTATTCCCTATATAGTGCACTACTTTAGACCAGGGCCCTATGGCACCCTATTCCCTATATAGTGCACTACTTTAGACCAGGGCCCTATGGCACCCTATTCCCTATATAGTGCACTACTTTAGACCAGGGCCCTATGGCACCCTATTCCCTATATAGTGCACTACTTTAGGTCAGGGCCCTATGGCACCCTATTCCCTATATAGTGCACTACTTTAGACCAGGGCCCTATGGCACCCTATTCCCTATATAGTCCACTACTTTAGACCAGGGCCCTATGGCACCCTATTCCCTATATAGTGCACTACTTTAGACCAGGGCCCTATGGCACCCTATTCCCTATATAGTGCACTACTTTAGACCAGGGCCCTATGGCACCCTATTCCCTATATAGTGCACTACTTTAGACCAGGGCCCTATGGCACCCTATTCCCTATATAGTGCACTACTTTAGGCCAGGGCCCTATGGCACCCTATTCCCTATATAGTGCACTACTTTAGACCAGGGCCCTATGGCACCCTATTCCCTATATAGTCCACTACTTTAGACTAGGGCCCTATGGCACCCTATTCCCTATATAGTGCACTACTTTAGACCAAGGCCCTATGGCACCCTATTCCCTATATAGTGCACTACTTTAGACCAGGGCCCTATGGCACCCTATTCCCTATATAGTGCACTACTTTAGACCAGGCCCTATGGCACCCTGTTCACTATATAGTGCACTACTTTAGATCAGGGCCCTATGGCACCCTATTCCCTATATAGTGCACTACTTTAGACCAGGGCCCTATGGCACCCTATTCCCTATATAGTGCACTACTTTAGACCAGGCCCTATGGCACCCTGTTCACTATATAGTGCACTACTTTAGACCAGGGCCCTATGGCACCCTGTTCCCTATATAGTGCACTACTTTAGACCAGGACCCTATGGATCCCTATTCCCTATATAGTGCACTACTTTAGACCAGAGCCCTATGGAACCCTAGTCCCTATATAGTGCACTACTTTAGACCAGGGCCCTATGGATCCCTATTCCCTATATAGTCCACTACTTTAGACCAGGGCCCTATGGCACCCTAGTCCCTACATAGTGCACTACTTTAGACCAGGGCCCTATAGAACGCTATTCCCTATATAGTCCACTACTTTAGACCAGGGCCCTATGGCACCCTATTCCCTATATAGTGCACTACTTTAGACCAGGGCCCTATGGCACCCTAGTCCCTACATAGTGCACTACTTTAGACCAGGGCCCTATGGCACCCTATTCCCTATATAGTGCACTACTTTAGACCAGGGCCCTATGGCACCCTATTCCCTATATAGTCCACTACTTTAGACCAGGGCCCTATGGCACCCTATTCCCTATATAGTGCACTACTTTAGACCAGGGCCCTATGGATCCCTATTCCCTATATAGTGCACTACTTTAGACCAGGGCCCTATGGCACCCTATTCCCTATATAGTGCACTACTTTAGACCAGGGCCCTATGGCACCCTATTCCCTATATAGTGCACTACTTTAGACCAGGCCCTATGGCACCCTGTTCACTATATAGTGCACTACTTTAGATCAGGGCCCTATGGCACCCTATTCCCTATATAGTGCACTACTTTAGACCAGGGCCCTATGGCACCCTATTCCCTATATAGTGCACTACTTTAGACCAGGCCCTATGGCACCCTGTTCACTATATAGTGCACTACTTTAGACCAGGGCCCTATGGCACCCTGTTCCCTATATAGTGCACTACTTTAGACCAGGGCCCTATGGATCCCTATTCCTATATAGTGCACTACTTTAGACCAGAGCCCTATGGAACCCTAGTCCCTATATAGTGCACTACTTTAGACCAGGGCCCTATGGATCCCTATTCCCTATATAGTCCACTACTTTAGACCAGGGCCCTATGGCACCCTATTCCCTATATAGTGCACTACTTTAGACCAGGGCCCTATGGCACCCTATTCCCTATATAGTGCACTACTTTAGACCAGGGCCCTATGGCACCCTATTCCCTATATAGTGCACTACTTTAGACCAGAGCCCTATGGAACCCTAGTCCCTATATAGTGCACTACTTTAGACCAGGGCCCTATGGATCCCTATTCCCTATATAGTCCACTACTTTAGGCCAGGGCCCTATGGCACCCTATTCCCTATATAGTGCACTACTTTAGACCAGAGCCCTATGGAACCCTAGTCCCTATATAGTGCACTACTTTAGACCAGGGCCCTATGGATCCCTATTCCCTATATAGTCCACTACTTTAGGCCAGGGCCCTATGGCACCCTATTCCCTATATAGTGCACTACTTTAGACCAGGGCCCTATGGCACCCTATTCCCTATATAGTCCACTACTTTAGACCAGGGCCCTATGGCACCCTGCTCCCTATATAGTGCACTACTTTAGACCAGGGCCCTATGGCACCCTATTCCCTATATAGTCCACTACTTTAGACCAGGGCCCTATGGCACCCTGCTCCCTATATAGTGCACTACTTTAGACCAGGGCCCTATGGCACCCTATTCCCTATATAGTGCACTACTTTAGACCAGAGCCCTATGGAACCCTAGTCCCTATATAGTGCACTACTTTAGACCAGGGCCCTATGGATCCCTATTCCCTATATAGTCCACTACTTTAGGTCAGGGCCCTATGGCACCCTATTCCCTATATAGTGCACTACTTTAGACCAGAGCCCTATGGAACCCTAGTCCCTATATAGTGCACTACTTTAGACCAGGGCCCTATGGATCCCTATTCCCTATATAGTCCACTACTTTAGGCCAGGGCCCTATGGCACCCTATTCCCTATATAGTGCACTACTTTAGACCAGGGCCCTATGGCACCCTATTCCCTATATAGTGCACTACTTTAGACCAGGGCCCTATGGCACCCTATTCCCTATATAGTGCACTACTTTAGACCAGGGCCCTATGGCACCCTATTCCCTATATAGTGCACTACTTTAGACCAGGGCCCTATGGCTCCCTATATAGTGCACTACTTTAGACCAGGGCCCTATGGCACCCTATTCCCTATATAGTGCACTACTTTAGACCAGGGCCCTATGGCACCCTATTCCCTATATAGTCCACTACTTTAGACCAGGGCCCTATGGCACCCTGCTCCCTATATAGTGCACTACTTTAGACCATGGCCCTATGGCACCCTATTCCCTATATAGTGCACTACTTTAGACCAGGGCCCTATGGCACCCTATTCCCTATATAGTGCACTACTTTAGACCAGGGCCCTATGGCACCCTATTCCCTATATAGTGCACTACTTTAGGTCAGGGCCCTATGGCACCCTATTCCCTATATAGTGCACTACTTTAGACCAGGGCCCTATGGCTCCCTATATAGTGCACTACTTTAGACCAGGGCCCTATGGCACCCTATTCCCTATATAGTGCACTACTTTAGACCAGGGCCCTATGGCACCCTATTCCCTACATAGTGCACTACTTTAGACCAGGGCCCTATGGCACCCTATTCCCTACATAGTGCACTACTTTAGACCAGGGCCCTATGGCACCCTATTCCCTATATAGTGCACTACTTTAGACCAGGGCCCTATGGCTCCCTATTCCCTATATAGTGCACTACTTTAGACCAGGGCCCTATGGCACCCTATTCCCTATATAGTCCACTACTTTAGACCAGAGCCCTATGGCACCCTATTCCCTATATAGTCCACTACTTTAGACCAGGGCCCTATGGCACCCTATTCCCTATATAGTCCACTACTTTAGACCAGAGCCCTATGGCACCCTATTCCCTATATAGTCCACTACTTTAGACCAGGGCCCTATGGCACCCTATTCCCTATATAGTGCACTACTTTAGACCAGGGCCCTATGGCACCCTATTCCCTATATAGTCCACTACTTTAGACCAGGGCCCTATGGCACCCTGTTCCCTATATAGTGCACTACTTTAGACCAGAGCCCTATGGCACCCTATTCCCTATATAGTCCACTACTTTAGACCAGGGCCCTATGGAACCCCATTCCCTATATAGTGCACTACTTTAGACCAGGGCCCTATGGCACCCTATTCCCTATATAGTGCACTACTATAGACCAGAGCCCTATGGCACCCTGTTCCCTATATAGTGCACTACTTTAGACCAGGGCCCTATGGCACCCTATTCCCTATATAGTGCACTACTTTAGACCAGGGCCCTATGGCTCCCTATTCCCTATATAGTGCACTACTATAGACCAGAGCCCTATGGCACCCTGTTCCCTATATAGTGCACTACTTTAGACCAGGGCCCTATGGCACCCTATTCCCTATATAGTGCACTACTTTAGACCAGGGCCCTATGGCTCCCTATTCCCTATATAGTGCACTACTATAGACCAGAGCCCTATGGCACCCTGTTCCCTACATAGTACACTACTTTAGACCAGGGCCCTATGGCTCCCTATATAGTCCACTACTTTAGACCAGGGCCCTATGGAACCCTAGTCCCTATATAGTGCACTACTTTAGACCAGGGCCCTATGGCACCCTATTCCCTATATAGTGCACTACTTTAGACCAGGGCCCTATGGCACCCTATTCCCTATATAGTGCCCTACTTTAGACCAGGCCCTATGGCACCCTGTTCACTATATAGTGCACTACTTTAGACCAGGGCCCTATGGCACCCTATTCCCTATATAGTGCACTACTTTAGACCAGGGCCCTATGGCACCCTATTCCCTATATAGTGCACTACTTTAGACCAGGGCCCTATGGAACCCTATTCCCTATATAGTGCACTACTTTAGACCAGGGCCCTATGGAACCCTATTCCCTATATAGTGCACTACTTTAGACCAGGGCCTATAGGTATCTAGCTGGTGCGCAGATCAAATGGCTGAATCCATAGTTTTAAATGGATATTTCACTTTTTCCCCCAAAACATTATCCAGTTGTTTTTTACTTCCATGACACAGGACCAAGGTATGAAAACATCTGAAATATCATTTTCACCTCTCTGGGATATGTGGGACGATGTCCCACCTGGCTAACATCCAGGGAAAATGCAGAGCGCCAAATTCAAAGAAATTACTATAAAACTTTCATTTAATCACACATGTAAGATACCAAATTAAAGCTACACTTGTTGTGAATCCAGCCAACATGTCAGATTTGAAAAAGGCTTTTCAGGGAAAGCAAACGATGCTATTATCTGAGGACAGCACAAAGAGAGAAAACATTATACAACCCTGCAGGCGTGACACAAAACGCAGAAATATAAATCACGCCTTACCTTTGACGAGCTTCTTCTGTTGGCACTCCAATATGTCCCATAAACATCACAAATGGTCCTTTTGTTCGATTAATTCCATCTATATATCTAAAAATGTCCTTTTATCTGGTGCGTTTGAGCCAGAAAAACAGTTTCAAACTTGCTCAACGTGACTACAAAATATTCGGGTATTTTTTTTAAACATAAATAATCGATAAAATTGAAGACTGGATGATCTGTGTTCAATACAGGGAGAAAACAAACGGAAGCTTGCTTTCTGGTCACGCGCCTCTATCTAACAGTACACTTCAAGTGACCCTCGTTCAAGATGGCCGTACTTCATTACACAAAGGAAAAACTCATTATACAACCCCCCCACCACAGTCTTGTCCCCTTGGGGTGAGTCTCATTATACAACCCCCCCCCCACCATAGTTTTGTCCCCTTGGGGTGAGTCTCATTATACAACCCCCCCTACCACAGTCTTGTCCCCTTGGGGTGAGTCTCATTATACAACCCCCCCCCTACCATAGTTTTGTCCCCTTGGGGTGAGTCTCATTATACAACCCCCCCCCTACCATAGTCTTGTCCCCTTGGGGTGAGTCTTATTATACACCCCCCCCCCCCCCCCCCCACCATAGTCTTGTCCCCTTGGGGTGAGTCTCATTATACAACCCCCCCCCCACCATAGTCTTGTCCCCTTGGGGTGAGTCTTATTATACAACCCCCCCCCCTCTACCATAGTCTTGTCCCCTTGGGGTGAGTCTTATTATACAACCCCCCTACCATAGTCTTGTCCCCCTGGGGTGAGTCTCATTATACAACCCCACCCCCCACCATAGTCTTGTCCCCTTGGGGTGAGTCTTATTATACAACCCCCCCCCCCCTACCATAGTCTTGTCCCCCTGGGGTGAGTCTCATTATACAACCCCCCCCCCACCACCATAGTCTTGTCCCCTTGGGGTGAGTCTTATTATACAACCCCCCCCCCCCCTACCATAGTCTTGTCCCCTTGGGGTGAGTCTCATTATACAACCCCCCCCCTTACAATAGTCTTGTCCCCTTGGGGTGAGTCTCATTATACAACCTCCCCTACCATAGTCTTGTCCCCTTGGGGTGAGTCTCATTATACAACCCCCCCTACCATAGTCTTGTCCCCTTGGGGTGAGTCTCATTATACAACCCCCCTACCATAGTCTTGTCCCCTTGGGGTGAGTCTCATTATACAACCCCCCTACCATAGTCTTGTCCCCTTGTGGTGAGTCTCATTATACAACCCCCCTACCATAGTTTTGTCCCCTTGTGGTGAGTCTCATTATACAACCCCCCTACCATAGTCTTGTCCCCTTGGGGTGAGTCTCATTATACAACCCCCCTACCATAGTCTTGTCCCCTTGGGGTGAGTCTCATTATACAACCCCCCTACCATAGTCTTGTCCCCTTGGGGTGAGTCTTATTATACAACCCCCCCCCCCCACCATAGTCTTGTCCCCTTGGGGTGAGTCTTATTATACAACCCCCCCCCCACCATAGTCTTGTCCCCTTGGGGTGAGTCTCATTATACAACCCCCCTACCATAGTCTTGTCCCCTTGGGGTGAGTCTCATTATACAACCCCCCACCACAGTTTTGTCCCCTTGGGGTGAGTCTCATTATACAACCCCCCCCCCACCATAGTCTTGTCCCCTTGGGGTGAGTCTCATTATACAACCCCCCCTACCATAGTCTTGTCCCCTTGGGGTGAGTCTCATTATACAACCCCCCCCACCATAGTCTTGTCCCCTTGGGGTGAGTCTCATTATACAACCCCCCCTACCATAGTCTTGTCCCCTTGGGGTGAGTCTCATTATACAACCCCCCCCCCACCATAGTCTTGTCCCCTTGGGGTGCGTCTCAATCGTCTGAAGCGCCTCTGTCTCCTTTATCTGATGTGAAAGAGCTGGATTGGTGAAAGTCGATAGCTGGCAGGCGTCCATCACTGAAAGAGAGGAGGTCACTACATTATCGATAGCAGTTCTGAATGACCCAAATTGGTTTTATCAATACAACAATGTCAAACCGAAAAGAAGTTGAACCATTTGGTTGCAGAGGGATTTATCCTTGAAAAGTTTTTTGTTTTTTTAAATACTGAAGGTATCTCCAAACTTACTTATGCGTCCCGGAGCCCGGCGCGCGTCCCAGTGGGCTGCGTGAAGATACCTGCTTGTTAACAAGGTCAAAGAGGTCTCTTTCAGAATGATCCATGACTATTACCCTGCGAATCACAACCTGAAGAAACAAAAGAAAACAGACGTTAACATTGTCATTTTTGTGTTTAGCGTCCAGAAACAAGTTTTGCATTTTTTTTTTGGCATTGTCTACAGGTAAAACAATTATGGAAAGATATTCAGTTTTATAATTGTTAATTGTCTTGATGACTTTTGTTTGTTAGGTGAAAATGTGCTGCTCGGTTTCCTTTACCATAATAAAGATAACTACTAACTATTTTATCTCAAATCTAATTGTGCTCATGGGAAAATTACATTTCTTAAATGTAAATTCACGAATAAAAAAAAAAAGTCACGTGTTTTCTGTATTTGAAAAAAAAAATGCAAAGTCTGGTGTGATTGGCTGACGTTGTTCGTGGGTGTGTTCAGAACGCGGCGGCGGCAGGCGCGGGAGCAGAACGGGAAGAGGGCAGAGCATCTGGAGGGGCTGTCCTCCGACGATGAGGAGACATCCACTGACCTCACATCATACTGTCTGGAGAGAGGTACCTTCTACCCTCTCACCATCTGACCCTTCTACCCTCTCACCTCCAGACCCTTCTACCCTCTCACCTCCAGACCCTTCTACCCTCTCACCTCCAGACCCTTCTACCCTCTCACCTCCAGACCCTTCTACCCTCTCACCTCCAGACCCTTCTACCCTCTCACCTCCAGACCCTTCTACCCTCTCACCTCCAGACCCTTCTACCCTCTCACCTCTAGACCCTTCTACCCTCTCACCTCCAGACCCTTCTACCCTCTCACCTCCACACCCTTCTACCCTCTCTCCTCCTGACCCTTCTACCCTCTCACCTCCTGACCCTTCTACCCTCTCACCTCCTGACCCTTCTACCCTCTCACCTCCAGACCCTTCTACCCTCTCACCTCCAGACCCTTCTACCCTCTCACCTCCAGACCCTTCTACCCTCTCACCTCCTGACCCTTCTACCCTCTCACCAACTGACCCTTCTACCCTCTCACCATCTGACCCTTCTACCCTCTCACCTCCAGACCCTTCTACCCTCTCACCTCCAGACCTTTCTACCCTCTCACCTCCAGACCCTTCTACCCTCTCACCTCCAGACCCTTCTACCCTCTCACCTCCAGACCCTTCTACCCTCTCACCTCCAGACCCTTCTACCCTCTCACCTCCAGACCCTTCTACCCTCTCACCATCTGACCCTTCTACCCTCTCACCTTCTGACCCTTCTACCCTCTCACCTCCAGACCCTTCTACCCTCTCACCTCCAGACCCTTCTACCCTCTCACCTCCAGGCCCTTCTACCCTCTCACCTCCAGGCCCGTCTACCCTCTCACCTCCAGGCCCTTCTACCCTCTCACCATCTGACCCTTCTACCCTCTCACCATCTGACCCTTCTACCCTCTCACCTTCTGACCCTTCTACCCTCTCACCATCTGACCCTTCTACCCTCTCACCATCTGACCCTTCTACCCTCTCACCTCCAGACCCTTCTACCCTCTCACCTCCAGACCCTTCTACCCTCTCACCTCCAGACCCTTCTACCCTCTCACCTCCAGACCCTTCTACCCTCTCACCATCTGACCCTTCTACCCTCTCACCTTCTGACCCTTCTACCCTCTCACCTCCAGACCCTTCTACCCTCTCACCTCCAGACCCTTCTACCCTCTCACCTCCAGGCCCTTCTACCCTCTCACCTCCAGGCCCTTCTACCCTCTCACCTCCAGGCCCTTCTACCCTCTCACCATCTGACCCTTCTACCCTCTCACCATCTGACCCTTCTACCCTCTCACCTTCTGACCCTTCTACCCTCTCACCATCTGACCCTTCTACCCTCTCACCATCTGACCCTTCTACCCTCTCACCTCCAGGCCCTTCTACCCTCTCACCTCCAGGCCCTTCTACCCTCTCACCATCTGACCCTTCTACCCTCTCACCTCCAGACCCTTCTACCCTCTCACCTCCAGACCCTTCTACCCTCTCACCTCCAGACCCTTCTACCCTCTCACCTTCTGACCCTTCTACCCTCTCACCTCCAGACCCTTCTACCCTCTCACCTCCAGACCCTTCTACCCTCTCACCATCTGACCCTTCTACCCTCTCACCTCCAGACCCTTCTACCCTCTCACCTCCAGACCCTTCTACCCTCTCACCATCTGACCCTTCTACCCTCTCACCTCCAGGCCCTTCTACCCTCTCACCTCCAGACCCTTCTACCCTCTCACCATCTGACCCTTCTACCCTCTCACCATCTGACCCTTCTACCCTCTCACCTCCAGACCCTTCTACCCTCTCACCAACTGACCCTTCTACCCTCTCACCTCCAGACCCTTCTACCCTCTCACCTCCAGACCCTTCTACCCTCTCACCTCCAGACCCTTCTACCCTCTCACCTCCTGACCCTTCTACCCTCTCACCTCCTGACCCTTCTACCCTCTCACCTCCAGACCCTTCTACCCTCTCACCTCCAGACCCTTCTACCCTCTCACCTCCAGACCCTTCTACCCTCTCACCTCCAGACCCTTCTACCCTCTCACCATCTGACCCTTCTACCCTCTCACCTCCAGACCCTTCTACCCTCTCACCTCCTGACCCTTCTACCCTCTCACCTCCTGACCCTTCTACCCTCTCACCATCTGACCCTTCTACCCTCTCACCTCCAGACCCTTCTACCCTCTCACCTCCAGACCCTTCTACCCTCTCACCTCCAGACCCTTCTACCCTCTCACCTCCTGACCCTTCTACCCTCTCACCTCCTGACCCTTCTACCCTCTCACCTCCAGACCCTTCTACCCTCTCACCTCCAGACCCTTCTACCCTCTCACCTCCAGACCCTTCTACCCTCTCACCTCCAGACCCTTCTACCCTCTCACCTCCAGACCCTTCTACCCTCTCACCTCCAGACCCTTCTACCCTCTCACCTCCAGACCCTTCTACCCTCTCACCTCCAGACCCTTCTACCCTCTCACCTCCTGACCCTTCTACCCTCTCACCTCCAGACCCTTCTACCCTCTCACCTTCTGACCCTTCTACCCTCTCACCTCCTGACCCTTCTACCCTCTCACCTCCAGACCCTTCTACCCTCTCACCTCCAGACCCTTCTACCCTCTCACCTCCAGACCCTTCTACCCTCTCACCTCCAGACCCTTCTACCCTCTCACCTCCAGACCCTTCTACCCTCTCACCTCCTGACCCTTCTACCCTCTCACCTCCTGACCCTTCTACCCTCTCACCTCCTGACCCTTCTACCCTCTCACCTCCTGACCCTTCTACCCTCTCACCTCCTGACCCTTCTACCCTCTCACCTCCTGACCCTTCTACCCTCTCACCTCCTGACCCTTCTACCCTCTCACCTCCTGACCCTTCTACCCTCTCACCTCCTGACCCTTCTACCCTCTCACCTCCTGACCCTTCTACCCTCTCACCTCCTGACCCTTCTACCCTCTCACCTCCTGACCCTTCTACCCTCTCACCTCCTGACCCTTCTACCCTCTCACCTCCTGACCCTTCTACCCTCTCACCTCCTGACCCTTCTACCCTCTCACCTCCAGACCCTTCTACCCTCTCACCTCCAGACCCTTCTACCCTCTCACCTCCAGACCCTTCTACCCTCTCACCTCCTGACCCTTCTACCCTCTCACCTCCAGACCCTTCTACCCTCTCACCTCCAGACCCTTCTACCCTCTCACCTCCAGACCCTTCTACCCTCTCACCTCCAGACCCTTCTACCCTCTCACCTTCAGACCCTTCTACCCTCTCACCTCCAGACCCTTCTACCCTCTCACCTCCAGACCCTTCTACCCTCTCACCATCTGACCCTTCTACCCTCTCACCTCCAGACCCTTCTACCCTCTCACCTCCAGACCCTTCTACCCTCTCACCATCTGACCCTTCTACCCTCTCACCTCCAGACCCGTCTACCCTCTCACCTCCAGACCCTTCTACCCTCTCACCTCCAGACCCTTCTACCCTCTCACCATCTGACCCTTCTACCCTCTCACCTCCTGACCCTTCTACCCTCTCACCTCCTGACCCTTCTACCCTCTCACCTCCTGACCCTTCTACCCTCTCACCTCCAGACCCTTCTACCCTCTCACCTCCAGACCCTTCTACCCTCTCACCTCCAGACCCTTCTACCCTCTCACCATCTGACCCTTCTACCCTCTCACCTCCAGACCCTTCTACCCTCTCACCTCCAGACCCTTCTACCCTCTCACCATCTGACCCTTCTACCCTCTCACCTCCAGACCCTTCTACCCTCTCACCTCCAGACCCTTCTACCCTCTCACCTCCAGACCCTTCTACCCTCTCACCTCCAGACCCTTCTACCCTCTCACCATCTGACCCTTCTACCCTCTCACCATCTGACCCTTCTACCCTCTCACCTCCTGACCCTTCTACCCTCTCACCTCCTGACCCTTCTACCCTCTCACCTCCAGACCCTTCTACCCTCTCACCTCCAGACCCTTCTACCCTCTCACCTCCAGACCCTTCTACCCTCTCACCTCCAGACCCTTCTACCCTCTCACCTCCAGACCCTTCTACCCTCTCACCTCCTGACCCTTCTACCCTCTCACCTCCAGACCCTTCTACCCTCTCACCTCCTGACCCTTCTACCCTCTCACCTCCTGACCCTTCTACCCTCTCACCTCCAGACCCTTCTACCCTCTCACCTCCAGACCCTTCTACCCTCTCACCTCCAGACCCTTCTACCCTCTCACCTCCAGACCCTTCTACCCTCTCACCTCCTGACCCTTCTACCCTCTCACCTCCTGACCCTTCTACCCTCTCACCTCCTGACCCTTCTACCCTCTCACCTCCTGACCCTTCTACCCTCTCACCTCCTGACCCTTCTACCCTCTCACCTCCAGACCCTTCTACCCTCTCACCTCCAGACCCTTCTACCCTCTCACCTCCAGACCCTTCTACCCTCTCACCTCCTGACCCTTCTACCCTCTCACCTCCAGACCCTTCTACCCTCTCACCTCCAGACCCTTCTACCCTCTCACCATCTGACCCTTCTACCCTCTCACCTCCTGACCCTTCTACCCTCTCACCTCCTGACCCTTCTACCCTCTCACCTCCAGACCCTTCTACCCTCTCACCTCCAGACCCTTCTACCCTCTCACCTCCAGACCCTTCTACCCTCTCACCTCCAGACCCTTCTACCCTCTCACCTCCAGACCCTTCTACCCTCTCACCTCCTGACCCTTCTACCCTCTCACCTCCTGACCCTTCTACCCTCTCACCTCCAGACCCTTCTACCCTCTCACCTCCTGACCCTTCTACCCTCTCACCTCCTGACCCTTCTACCCTCTCACCATCTGACCCTTCTACCCTCTCACCTCCAGACCCTTCTACCCTCTCACCTCCAGACCCTTCTACCCTCTCACCTCCAGACCCTTCTACCCTCTCACCTCCTGACCCTTCTACCCTCTCACCTCCTGACCCTTCTACCCTCTCACCTCCAGACCCTTCTACCCTCTCACCTCCAGACCCTTCTACCCTCTCACCTCCAGACCCTTCTACCCTCTCACCTCCAGACCCTTCTACCCTCTCACCTCCAGACCCTTCTACCCTCTCACCTCCAGACCCTTCTACCCTCTCACCTCCAGACCCTTCTACCCTCTCACCTCCAGACCCTTCTACCCTCTCACCTCCTGACCCTTCTACCCTCTCACCTCCAGACCCTTCTACCCTCTCACCTTCTGACCCTTCTACCCTCTCACCTCCTGACCCTTCTACCCTCTCACCTCCAGACCCTTCTACCCTCTCACCTCCAGACCCTTCTACCCTCTCACCTCCAGACCCTTCTACCCTCTCACCTCCAGACCCTTCTACCCTCTCACCTCCAGACCCTTCTACCCTCTCACCTCCTGACCCTTCTACCCTCTCACCTCCTGACCCTTCTACCCTCTCACCTCCTGACCCTTCTACCCTCTCACCTCCTGACCCTTCTACCCTCTCACCTCCTGACCCTTCTACCCTCTCACCTCCTGACCCTTCTACCCTCTCACCTCCTGACCCTTCTACCCTCTCACCTCCTGACCCTTCTACCCTCTCACCTCCTGACCCTTCTACCCTCTCACCTCCTGACCCTTCTACCCTCTCACCTCCTGACCCTTCTACCCTCTCACCTCCTGACCCTTCTACCCTCTCACCTCCTGACCCTTCTACCCTCTCACCTCCTGACCCTTCTACCCTCTCACCTCCAGACCCTTCTACCCTCTCACCTCCAGACCCTTCTACCCTCTCACCTCCAGACCCTTCTACCCTCTCACCTCCTGACCCTTCTACCCTCTCACCTCCAGACCCTTCTACCCTCTCACCTCCAGACCCTTCTACCCTCTCACCTCCAGACCCTTCTACCCTCTCACCTTCAGACCCTTCTACCCTCTCACCTCCAGACCCTTCTACCCTCTCACCTCCAGACCCTTCTACCCTCTCACCATCTGACCCTTCTACCCTCTCACCTCCAGACCCTTCTACCCTCTCACCTCCAGACCCTTCTACCCTCTCACCATCTGACCCTTCTACCCTCTCACCTCCAGACCCTTCTACCCTCTCACCTCCAGACCCTTCTACCCTCTCACCTCCAGACCCTTCTACCCTCTCACCTCCAGACCCTTCTACCCTCTCACCATCTGACCCTTCTACCCTCTCACCTCCTGACCCTTCTACCCTCTCACCTCCTGACCCTTCTACCCTCTCACCTCCTGACCCTTCTACCCTCTCACCTCCTGACCCTTCTACCCTCTCACCTCCAGACCCTTCTACCCTCTCACCTCCAGACCCTTCTACCCTCTCACCTCCAGACCCTTCTACCCTCTCACCATCTGACCCTTCTACCCTCTCACCTCCAGACCCTTCTACCCTCTCACCTCCAGACCCTTCTACCCTCTCACCATCTGACCCTTCTACCCTCTCACCTCCAGACCCTTCTACCCTCTCACCTCCAGACCCTTCTACCCTCTCACCTCCAGACCCTTCTACCCTCTCACCATCTGACCCTTCTACCCTCTCACCATCTGACCCTTCTACCCTCTCACCTCCTGACCCTTCTACCCTCTCACCTCCTGACCCTTCTACCCTCTCACCTCCAGACCCTTCTACCCTCTCACCTCCAGACCCTTCTACCCTCTCACCTCCAGACCCTTCTACCCTCTCACCTCCAGACCCTTCTACCCTCTCACCTCCAGACCCTTCTACCCTCTCACCTCCTGACCCTTCTACCCTCTCACCTCCAGACCCTTCTACCCTCTCACCTCCTGACCCTTCTACCCTCTCACCTCCTGACCCTTCTACCCTCTCACCTCCAGACCCTTCTACCCTCTCACCTCCAGACCCTTCTACCCTCTCACCTCCAGACCCTTCTACCCTCTCACCTCCAGACCCTTCTACCCTCTCACCTCCTGACCCTTCTACCCTCTCACCTCCTGACCCTTCTACCCTCTCACCTCCTGACCCTTCTACCCTCTCACCTCCTGACCCTTCTACCCTCTCACCTCCTGACCCTTCTACCCTCTCACCTCCAGACCCTTCTACCCTCTCACCTCCAGACCCTTCTACCCTCTCACCTCCAGACCCTTCTACCCTCTCACCTCCTGACCCTTCTACCCTCTCACCTCCAGACCCTTCTACCCTCTCACCTCCAGACCCTTCTACCCTCTCACCATCTGACCCTTCTACCCTCTCACCTCCTGACCCTTCTACCCTCTCACCTCCTGACCCTTCTACCCTCTCACCTCCAGACCCTTCTACCCTCTCACCTCCAGACCCTTCTACCCTCTCACCTCCAGACCCTTCTACCCTCTCACCTCCAGACCCTTCTACCCTCTCACCTCCAGACCCTTCTACCCTCTCACCTCCTGACCCTTCTACCCTCTCACCTCCTGACCCTTCTACCCTCTCACCTCCAGACCCTTCTACCCTCTCACCTCCTGACCCTTCTACCCTCTCACCTCCTGACCCTTCTACCCTCTCACCTCCAGACCCTTCTACCCTCTCACCTCCAGACCCTTCTACCCTCTCACCTCCTGACCCTTCTACCCTCTCACCTCCTGACCCTTCTACCCTCTCACCTCCAGACCCTTCTACCCTCTCACCTCCTGACCCTTCTACCCTCTCCTGACCTCCCCTGACCCTTCTACCCTCTCACCTCCAGACCCTTCTACCCTCTCACCTCCAGACCCTTCTACCCTCTCACCTCCAGACCCTTCTACCCTCTCACCTCCAGACCCTTCTACCCTCTCACCTCCAGACCCTTCTACCCTCTCACCTCCAGACCCTTCTACCCTCTCACCTCCAGACCCTTCTACCCTCTCACCTCCAGACCCTTCTACCCTCTCACCTCCAGACCCTTCTACCCTCTCACCTCCTGACCCTTCTACCCTCTCACCTCCAGACCCTTCTACCCTCTCACCTCCAGACCCTTCTACCCTCTCACCTCCAGACCCTTCTACCCTCTCACCTCCTGACCCTTCTACCCTCTCACCTCCTGACCCTTCTACCCTCTCACCTCCTGACCCTTCTACCCTCTCACCTCCTGACCCTTCTACCCTCTCACCTCCTGACCCTTCTACCCTCTCACCTCCTGACCCTTCTACCCTCTCACCTCCTGACCCTTCTACCCTCTCACCTCCTGACCCTTCTACCCTCTCACCTCCTGACCCTTCTACCCTCTCACCTCCTGACCCTTCTACCCTCTCACCTCCTGACCCTTCTACCCTCTCACCTCCTGACCCTTCTACCCTCTCACCTCCTGACCCTTCTACCCTCTCACCTCCTGACCCTTCTACCCTCTCACCTCCTGACCCTTCTACCCTCTCACCTCCTGACCCTTCTACCCTCTCACCTCCAGACCCTTCTACCCTCTCACC
The DNA here is from genome assembly GCF_036934945.1 of Oncorhynchus masou masou. Lineage (NCBI taxonomy): Eukaryota > Metazoa > Chordata > Actinopteri > Salmoniformes > Salmonidae > Oncorhynchus > Oncorhynchus masou. The sequence continues at coordinate 2,453,391 of NC_088219.1, forward strand.
TCCAGACCCTTCTACCCTCTCACCTCCAGACCCTTCTACCCTCTCACCTCCAGACCCTTCTACCCTCTCACCTCCAGACCCTTCTACCCTCTCACCTCCAGACCCTTCTACCCTCTCACCTCCAGACCCTTCTACCCTCTCACCTCCAGACCCTTCTACCCTCTCACCTCCAGACCCTTCTACCCTCTCACCTCCAGACCCTTCTACCCTCTCACCTCCAGACCCTTCTACCCTCTCACCTCCAGACCCTTCTACCCTCTCACCTCCTGACCCTTCTACCCTCTCACCTCCAGACCCTTCTACCCTCTCACCTCCAGACCCTTCTACCCTCTCACCTTCAGACCCTTCTACCCTCTCACCTCCAGACCCTTCTACCCTCTCACCTCCAGACCCTTCTACCCTCTCACCATCTGACCCTTCTACCCTCTCACCTCCAGACCCTTCTACCCTCTCACCTCCAGACCCTTCTACCCTCTCACCATCTGACCCTTCTACCTTCTGACCCTTCTACCCTCTCACCTTCTGACCCTTCTACCTTCTGACCCTTCTACCCTCTCACCTCCAGACCCTTCTACCCTCTCACCTTCTGACCCTTCTACCTTCTGACCCTTCTACCCTCTCACCTCCTGACCCTTCTACCCTCTCACCTCCAGACCCTTCTACCCTCTCACCTCCTGACCCTTCTACCCTCTCACCTCCAGACCCTTCTACCCTCTCACCTCCAGACCCTTCTACCCTCTCACCTCCAGACCCTTCTACCCTCTCACCTCCAGACCCTTCTACCCTCTCACCTTCTGACCCTTCTACCCTCTCACCATCTGACCCTTCTACCCTCTCACCTTCTGACCCTTCTACCCTCTCACCTCCAGACCCTTCTACCCTCTCACCTTCTGACCCTTCTACCCTCTCACCTCCTGACCCTTCTACCCTCTCACCTCCAGACCCTTCTACCCTCTCACCTTCTGACCCTTCTACCTTCTGACCCTTCTACCCTCTCACCTTCTGACCCTTCTACCTTCTGACCCTTCTACCCTCTCACCTCCAGACCCTTCTACCCTCTCACCTTCTGACCCTTCTACCCTCTCACCATCTGACCCTTCTACCCTCTCACCTTCTGACCCTTCTACCCTCTCACCTTCTGACCCTTCTACCCTCTCACCATCTGACCCTTCTACCCTCTCACCATCTGACCCTTCTACCCTCTCACCTTCTGACCCTTCTACCCTCTCACCTTCTGACCCTTCTACCCTCTCACCTCCAGACCCTTCTACCCTCTCACCTTCTGACCCTTCTACCTTCTGACCCTTCTACCCTCTCACCTCCAGACCCTTCTACCCTCTCACCTCCAGACCCTTCTACCCTCTCACCTCCAGACCCTTCTACCCTCTCACCATCTGACCCTTCTACCCTCTCACCATCTGACCCTTCTACCCTCTCACCATCTGACCCTTCTACCCTCTCACCATCAGACCCTTCTACCCTCTCACCTCCAGACCCTTCTACCCTCTCACCTCCAGACCCTTCTACCCTCTCACCTCCAGACCCTTCTACCCTCTCACCTCCAGACCCTTCTACCCTCTCACCTCCAGACCCTTCTACCCTCTCACCTCCAGACCCTTCTACCCTCTCACCTCCAGACCCTTCTACCCTCTCACCTCCAGACCCTTCTACCCTCTCACCTCCAGACCCTTCTACCCTCACACCTCCAGACCCTTCTACCCTCTCACCTCCAGACCCTTCTACCCTCTCACCTCCAGACCCTTCTACCCTCTCACCTCCAGACCCTTCTACCCTCTCACCTCCAGACCCTTCTACCCTCTCACCTCCAGACCCTTCTACCCTCTCACCTCCAGACCCTTCTACCCTCTCACCTCCAGACCCTTCTACCCTCTCACCTCCAGACCCTTCTACCCTCTCACCTCCAGACCCTTCTACCCTCTCACCACCAGACCCTTCTACCCTCTCACCTCCAGACCCTTCTACCCTCTCACCTCCAGACCCTTCTACCCTCTCACCATCTGACCCTTCTACCCTCTCACCTCCAGACCCTTCTACCCTCTCACCTCCAGACCCTTCTACCCTCTCACCTCCAGACCCTTCTACCCTCTCACCTCCTGACCCTTCTACCCTCTCACCTCCTGACCCTTCTACCCTCTCACCTCCTGACCCTTCTACCCTCTCACCTCCTGACCCTTCTACCCTCTCACCTCCAGACCCTTCTACCCTCTCACCTCCAGACCCTTCTACCCTCTCACCTCCAGACCCTTCTACCCTCTCACCTCCAGACCCTTCTACCCTCTCACCTCCAGACCCTTCTACCCTCTCACCTCCAGACCCTTCTACCCTCTCACCTCCAGACCCTTCTACCCTCTCACCTCCAGACCCTTCTACCCTCTCACCTCCAGACCCTTCTACCCTCTCACCTCCTGACCCTTCTACCCTCTCACCTCCAGACCCTTCTACCCTCTCACCTCCAGACCCTTCTACCCTCTCACCTCCAGACCCTTCTACCCTCTCACCTCCAGACCCTTCTACCCTCTCACCTCCAGACCCTTCTACCCTCTCACCTCCAGACCCTTCTACCCTCTCACCTCCAGACCCTTCTACCCTCTCACCTCCTGACCCTTCTACCCTCTCACCTCCAGACCCTTCTACCCTCTCACCTTCAGACCCTTCTACCCTCTCACCTCCAGACCCTTCTACCCTCTCACCTCCAGACCCTTCTACCCTCTCACCATCTGACCCTTCTACCCTCTCACCTCCAGACCCTTCTACCCTCTCACCTCCAGACCCTTCTACCCTCTCACCTCCAGACCCTTCTACCCTCTCACCTCCAGACCCTTCTACCCTCTCACCTCCAGACCCTTCTACCCTCTCACCTCCAGACCCTTCTACCCTCTCACCTCCTGACCCTTCTACCCTCTCACCTCCAGACCCTTCTACCCTCTCACCTCCAGACCCTTCTACCCTCTCACCTCCAGACCCTTCTACCCTCTCACCTTCAGACCCTTCTACCCTCTCACCTCCAGACCCTTCTACCCTCTCACCATCTGACCCTTCTACCCTCTCACCTCCAGACCCTTCTACCCTCTCACCTCCAGACCCTTCTACCCTCTCACCTCCAGACCCTTCTACCCTCTCACCTCCAGACCCTTCTACCCTCTCACCTCCAGACCCTTCTACCCTCTCACCTCCTGACCCTTCTACCCTCTCACCTCCAGACCCTTCTACCCTCTCACCTCCAGACCCTTCTACCCTCTCACCTTCAGACCCTTCTACCCTCTCACCTCCAGACCCTTCTACCCTCTCACCATCTGACCCTTCTACCCTCTCACCTCCAGACCCTTCTACCCTCTCACCTCCAGACCCTTCTACCCTCTCACCTCCAGACCCTTCTACCCTCTCACCTCCAGACCCTTCTACCCTCTCACCTCCTGACCCTTCTACCCTCTCACCTCCAGACCCTTCTACCCTCTCACCTCCAGACCCTTCTACCCTCTCACCTCCAGACCCTTCTACCCTCTCACCATCTGACCCTTCTACCCTCTCACCTCCTGACCCTTCTACCCTCTCACCTCCAGACCCTTCTACCCTCTCACCTCCAGACCCTTCTACCCTCTCACCTCCAGACCCTTCTACCCTCTCACCTCCAGACCCTTCTACCCTCTCACCTCCAGACCCTTCTACCCTCTCACCTCCTGACCCTTCTACCCTCTCACCTTCTGACCCTTCTACCCTCTCACCTCCTGACCCTTCTACCCTCTCACCTCCAGACCCTTCTACCCTCTCACCTCCAGACCCTTCTACCCTCTCACCTCCAGACCCTTCTACCCTCGCACCTTCTGACCCTTCTACCCTCTCACCTCCTGACCCTTCTACCCTCTCACCTCCAGACCCTTCTACCCTCTCACCTCCTGACCCTTCTACCCTCTCACCTCCTGACCCTTCTACCCTCTCACCTCCTGACCCTTCTACCCTCTCACCTCCTGACCCTTCTACCCTCTCACCTCCTGACCCTTCTACCCTCTCACCTCCAGACCCTTCTACCCTCTCACCTCCAGACCCTTCTACCCTCTCACCTCCAGACCCTTCTACCCTCTCACCTCCAGACCCTTCTACCCTCTCACCTCCAGACCCTTCTACCCTCTCACCTCCAGACCCTTCTACCCTCTCACCTCCAGACCCTTCTACCCTCTCACCTCCTGACCCTTCTACCCTCTCACCTCCAGACCCTTCTACCCTCTCACCTCCAGACCCTTCTACCCTCTCACCTTCAGACCCTTCTACCCTCTCACCTCCAGACCCTTCTACCCTCTCACCTCCAGACCCTTCTACCCTCTCACCATCTGACCCTTCTACCCTCTCACCTCCAGACCCTTCTACCCTCTCACCATCTGACCCTTCTACCTTCTGACCCTTCTACCCTCTCACCTTCTGACCTCTCACCTCCAGACCCTTCTACCCTCTCACCTTCTGACCCTTCTACCTTCTGACCCTTCTACCCTCTCACCTTCTGACCCTTCTACCCTCTCACCTTCTGACCCTTCTACCCTCTCACCTCCAGACCCTTCTACCCTCTCACCTCCAGACCCTTCTACCCTCTCACCTCCAGACCCTTCTACCCTCTCACCTCCAGACCCTTCTACCCTCTCACCTCCTGACCCTTCTACCCTCTCACCTCCAGACCCTTCTACCCTCTCACCTCCAGACCCTTCTACCCTCTCACCTCCTGACCCTTCTACCCTCTCACCTCCTGACCCTTCTACCCTCTCACCTCCTGACCCTTCTACCCTCTCACCTCCTGACCCTTCTACCCTCTCACCTCCTGACCCTTCTACCCTCTCACCTCCTGACCCTTCTACCCTCTCACCTCCTGACCCTTCTACCCTCTCACCTCCTGACCCTTCTACCCTCTCACCTCCAGACCCTTCTACCCTCTCACCTCCAGACCCTTCTACCCTCTCACCTCCAGACCCTTCTACCCTCTCACCTCCAGACCCTTCTACCCTCTCACCTCCAGACCCTTCTACCCTCTCACCTCCAGACCCTTCTACCCTCTCACCTCCAGACCCTTCTACCCTCTCACCTCCAGACCCTTCTACCCTCTCACCTCCTGACCCTTCTACCCTCTCACCTCCAGACCCTTCTACCCTCTCACCTCCTGACCCTTCTACCCTCTCACCTTCAGACCCTTCTACCCTCTCACCTCCAGACCCTTCTACCCTCTCACCTCCAGACCCTTCTACCCTCTCACCATCTGACCCTTCTACCCTCTCACCTCCAGACCCTTCTACCCTCTCACCTCCAGACCCTTCTACCCTCTCACCATCTGACCCTTCTACCTTCTGACCCTTCTACCCTCTCACCTTCTGACCTCTCACCTCCAGACCCTTCTACCCTCTCACCTTCTGACCCTTCTACCTTCTGACCCTTCTACCCTCTCACCTTCTGACCCTTCTACCCTCTCACCTTCTGACCCTTCTACCCTCTCACCTCCAGACCCTTCTACCCTCTCACCTCCAGACCCTTCTACCCTCTCACCTCCAGACCCTTCTACCCTCTCACCTCCAGACCCTTCTACCCTCTCACCATCTGACCCTTCTACCCTCTCACCTTCTGACCCTTCTACCCTCTCACCTCCAGACCCTTCTACCCTCTCACCTTCTGACCCTTCTACCTTCTGACCCTTCTACCCTCTCACCTCCAGACCCTTCTACCCTCTCACCTTCTGACCCTTCTACCCTCTCACCTCCTGACCCTTCTACCCTCTCACCTCCAGACCCTTCTACCCTCTCACCTTCTGACCCTTCTACCTTCTGACCCTTCTACCCTCTCACCTCCAGACCCTCCAGACCCTTCTACCCTCTCACCTTCTGACCCTTCTACCTTCTGACCCTTCTACCCTCTCACCTCCAGACCCTTCTACCCTCTCACCTTCTGACCCTTCTACCCTCTCACCATCTGACCCTTCTACCCTCTCACCTTCCAGACCCTTCTACCCTCTCACCATCTGACCCTTCTACCCTCTCACCATCTGACCCTTCTACCCTCTCACCTTCTGACCCTTCTACCCTCTCACCATCTGACCCTTCTACCCTCTCACCATCTGACCCTTCTACCCTCTCACCTTCTGACCCTTCTACCCTCTCACCTCCAGACCCTTC